>NC_134688.1:296500360-296772860 GCF_050947455.1 Rhinoderma darwinii | reverse complement strand
ATATACTTGAAGAATTTTTGGGGATTTGTTTTACTATCCTTGGCCACCTGCCTTTCATTTTGTATTTTTGCTAATTTTATTACATTTTTACAGATTTTATTATGCTCTTTATAATTTAAAAAGGCTACAGCTGTACCCTCAGATTTGTATTGACCATTGAAGAACATAGTGTATTGACCATTGAAGAACATAGTGGCTCTCTCCCACAATCATAACATTGGGTTTACTTCCTTTGGGACTTCATTGGTGAACTAGGGTCATGTGATCTGGGTTGTAAGGATACAGCATTGTTTACGATTAAATCAATGCGAGTTAGATGCATGCTCAATTAGATTACTTAACTGCCGATTTGTTTAGCTTAGTCAGATGAGTTATACGTGCTACTTTTTGAAACTTTGGTGTCTCTGCATTTTTGCTGACCCTGGGGTATGCGCAGTATAATCCTGTGATCGATGCTGAGCGCTGTAGTGTGGTGAGCTTCTCTCCCCCTTTTTCCTTTCTTTTATTCTTCTAGTGAAATAATGACTGAGATGTATATATTGACTGTTGTATTAAAAAATATATATATATATATATATATATATATATATATATATAAAGCAACGTAAAAGCAGCACCGTTCCTCCAGTGTAGGTTGCACAAGTACCTGTTCAGACACACGACCAGTGTCCCAAATTTTTACTGGTCAAACACCCAGTTACACCAATTATATACACACTCCCCAAGATACACAAATCTCTCAAAAAACCTCCTGGCAGACCCATAGTATCTAGCATGGGTTCTATCCTGGGAAATATCTCTATATTTCTAGACAAAATATTGCGACAATATGCAATTGAGGTACCATCCTACATACAAGATACCTTTCATTTTTTACTGAAAATCAGGGAGATACAGATCCCCATACTGCCCTGCTATGTTCATTCGACGTGGTGAGCCTATACACGTCGATTGACCATGGGAGAGGCACTTCTTCTGTTTATAAAACCCTGCGCAATAGTGGGTATTCACCAGCCTGCATTGAATTCATACTTGCCCTACTAGATCTCGTATCGAGATATAACTATTTTTTGTTCCAAGATCAATTCTTTATTCAACTAAGAGGTACGGCCATGGGTACCAATGTGGCACCCACCTATGCCAATATTTTTATGGCAACACTTGAGAGGGAGTTCGTCTATGTGTCCCACCACTTTAGTTATGTACTGAAGTGGTGGAGATACATAGACGATATCTTCTTCATCTGGTTGGGGTCCGATGAGGAATTGGATTTGTTTTACGAGTACATCAATCACATTGATCCAGACATCAAATTTACATTGGTTAAGTCCAATCATTCAATTGAATTTTTGGATACCACCATAACCAAATCAGATTTAAGATTAACATCAGACATTTTTACCAAAATCACCGATAGGAACAATCTTCTACGGTTTGAAAGCAACCATCCTAGGGGTCTTATCAAAGCGCTCCCATATAGCCAACTACTGAGGGTGAAACGGATTGTAGACACTGATGAGAAAAGCAAGAAGGGGTTGGATGAAATGGGTAGAAAATTCATTTCACGTGGGTACCCTAAAAAATTGGTTCAACAACACAGAGATAGGGTATTGTTATCAGATAGAGAGACACTATTATCTACAGAAATGCCCACACAATCAGCTAAAAAGAACAAAAGAAATACGGCTAACAGGATACCATGTTCTTGAATTCTCAGCACCCCCACTGATGTCTTATAAACGTCCGAAAAATCTAAGGGATAATCTGGTAAAAGCAGATATAGGTTTGAATAGGAAAGTGACACAAACATTTCTAGACAGGAAAAAATTGGGATGTTTCCCTTGTCTTAATTGCGTTAACTGCAGATACATGATTAAAGGTGAATCGTTTATTCACCCTATAACTGGTACGGAATACAAAATTAAACAATTTCTTACCTGCACATCAGATTATGTCATCTATTTATTGCAATGTCCATGTGATCTCCTTTACATAGGAGAGACAACACTAGACTGCAAGACATGTATAAATAACCATAGATTCACTATACGTTCCAAAAGACTGGATTTACCAGTATCAAAACATTTTGTGGAAGCCAATCACACAGAGAAAGATTTACGATTTAGAATAATAGATCACATCACCAAACCGAGACGAGGTGGTGACAGAATATCTTTTTTGAAAAAACGGGAGTTAGAATGGATCTATAGGCTAAATACATTACGCCCCTATGGACTAAACGTTGACTTCAAATTGAGTGGTATAGGATAGGAGGTGGTTTGCCCATGGCTTTGCTTTTTACTCCACATATTAGGGATTATGACTAGACAGTGTGTACATATTACTATACTAACATAAATATTTTTTTCTGTCTATTTCAGATAATATATGAAGACTCACCCATAATGGATCCCCTCATCCTGACTCCATGCTATTATAAAAAAGAAATTGATGCCTTTTTTCCGAAATTTGAAGTTTGGCACAAATTGTATGAAATATGCCTATATGTCAATTTACATGCTATTATTAAACTAATATAGCTCTACATTCACTTTTTCTATTTTCCATTGTTTATTCCTTTATGGCAGAATTAGTTCATATATTACATAGAATCACGTTCTATATAGAACGGATCGAATATCAAAATACATTGTAAAACTAGGAATGTGCACCCAAAGTTTTGGGAACTTCTTTTTGATTACCTAAGATGTACAAATTAATAGAGTGAAAAGGGAATGTATTGCGTTCTTTATGATCTTCAACATAGTGACGGACGGAGCATGCGCGAGATGCGTGTCATTAGAGTGAGTGCGTTTCACGACTCATTCTCAGTTTCTATGCAGGAACAATTCTATGTGTGACGGGCGGCTCGGCGCATGCGCACTGATACCCGGAAATGCCGGTGAATTAACCAGCATGGTGGATGAAAGGGGATCCACGGAATGGTGAGCCGGATTTAACATGATTGAATTACCTTTTTTATTATATTTTGATACTATACACCTGCACTGGTTCTATTGGCACTTAGCCAATTAGACTGTATTTTAAAGTTTCATACAGTACGGGCGATATGCCCTTATTATTAACTGCACGTATTTCATTGAAAAAATGAAAACACCACATGGTGGTTTCTTCACTACACTGTTTTTACATTATAACTAAGATTTTATGCATGATTGAAATTTTATTGCATTATTACAATGATGTTGTAAACCATGTATTTATATGTGCACCTCACACTGAAATGCATTGCTTGAGAAAGGCCCCATTGAGCAGGGCTGAAACGTTGCATGTGGTGATTAAAAAGATCCATTTTTCACTGAACCTGGAGTGCTGACCTGTATATTGGATTTTGCTGTATATATATATAGTAAACATCATTTTTCTTACACGTTTTTAATATGAAATAATGTTATCAATGTTAACCATACACCTGTATAAATCACCTGTGAGATGTTGATTGGGACTACCACTGGTTCAAATGTATCACGTGATGATCTACATCTACCTATTTAAGGGGATGTTCTTAGATATGATGTTAGGCTTGAGAAAGACCTTTCACTCACCATGGGTCGAAACGTTGCCTGTTTTTTGCAGATGTCTGGGGTGGGGTAATCCCCTCATAGAGCCTCTATGGGGGGATTATCCCCCCACAGAGCCCTCTGTTGCCAGTAAAATACTCTGAGATACCCCCCACACTTGCAGTATAGTAACTACTGAGGGCTCTATGGGGGGGTCTATTCCCCCGACAAAGCCCTCTGGTGTCAGCAAGATGTTCAGTAACCCCCCCTGCAGTATAAGCACCCCCCCCCCGCAGCATCAGCCGATCATTAGTAGGGGAAGAAGGCTGAGCTCATGATAATCCTTCCCCATAGAGCTCTCAGCATTCAGTCAGACGATCAGAACCCCCTTGCAGTATAATTTCCCCCATAGCGCCCTCAGTAGTTATTATACTGCAAGGCAGGGTGGGGAGGTGTCTGACTTTTTTAACTAACTAAACTTTTAAAAACTTCCCACTTGCCATAGTAACCTGTCAGAAATTTTTATTGGTCGGGGTCCAAGCAGTAAAACGCCCACTGATCACTAAAACGAAGCGTCAGAAGTGCTCAGGTGAGCGCTGCTGCTTCGTTTCTGAACGGCTATCCTCGGAAAGCAGAGCAAGCGGTGTACAGGCTCATAGGCTTTCTATTGTGCCGTACACCACTCCGAGGAAAGCCGATCAGGAATGAAGTGGCAGCGCTCACCTGAGCACTTCTGCCTCTTCGTTTTAGCGATAGGTGGGGGTCTCAGTTCTCGGACCTCCACTGACCAAAACTTCTGACATGTCAAAAGTTGTTTAAAAGTTTAGTTACACTTCAAAGGAAAGGCGTTATAATTTTTATCAGGAGTCCCTGCATTAGCTTATTCTGGCGCACGGGACCTACTAGATGCGCCAGAATAATTAATGTCTATTAGTATTTGTAGTGCATCTCTAGGTCCTATGCGCCACAACAGAAATTACAGTTCATTGACGTCTAGTTTCTATTGTGGTGCCAGGGAGAAGACAGAAGACTGCTGGAGGTGACTTTTAAGTTTTTTATTTTTCATATTGCTAATTTTTCTTTTGCAGTTTCCGCTGGACTGTTTGGACTACGTCGAAGATTCATTGGACTAATTCGGTGATTTTGTATTTTTTTTAAATAAAATAGTTGTGTGGGGGAGTTTTTATTTCAATAAAAAAAAAATATTTTGTCTGTTTTTTTAATACTTTATTACTATCGCCTTAGTAATGGCCGCTGTCTGGGACCCGCACCTATCTCTAGAACGGGGCCCCTAAACTCTGTTCTACCTCTTTGTGTTCCGGCTGATTTTACGACCCTGAGCTACGCTGTTTTTGTAAGCCCCATAGAACTGACTGGTATTTACAGAAACAGCGTAGCTCGCATGCTACGCTGCTTCCGTAACTGCTATTTACTACTATGGGAGTTACAGAAACAGCATAGCTCAGCGAGTTATGCTGTTTTCGTAACTCCCAACCATAAAGTCAGGAAGTGGCCGGGAGTCAGCGATAGCAAAGCTAGAACGGGGTTTAGCGGGCCCCGTTCTAGAGATAGGTGGGACCCGCATCTATCTGAAAATTATGACTTATCCTGTGGATATGTCATAAACGTCCCTCGTGGGAAAATCCCTTTAAAGGGGCCGTTACACGAGTTTGAACACTGACACTGTTCTTTAATTTTTGTGTTTGCATTTTAGATACACTTTGCCCTGGTAAGTTATAATTTTACTAGTACTAATAACTGGGGTAACATAGGGATAGTTAAATATTTACTACACAATAGCCTGTAGCATCATGAGACCTTGCAGCTTATAGGAATGTTCAATGATGTATTTTATTTTTTACATAGTTTTACATTTTTTGTTTCGATTTACAAGTTGTTTCTTACTTCATGAATTTTTGGGGGATTTTTTTTGCGGATGGGGGGGTCGCCATTTTCATTTTCGCCTCAGGCAGCAGAAAAGCTAGAATCGGCAATGGGAATGGCAGCTGGCCAAACAACAGTCTTTATAAAGTCTATGCAAAGTCTTAGCACAAGAGTACCTACAAGACTCCAGACAGTAGCAGAGGCTTTGACACAGATGGAGCTTGATGTGGCGGATGATACCAGATGTGGCAGATGACAGCAGATATGGCGGATGACAGCAGGTATGGCGGATGACAGCAGATGACAGCAGACGTGGCAGATGATACACACGACTCTGACTAAAGGAGTACAGGAAACAATACAGCAACAGGACACAGGGAGCAGGATACGGGAATGCTGGGAGCAGGATACAACTAAGGGACCATATGCAATACGAATATGGGTAGACAAAAACAACGCTCAGGCAAGGAGTGGAAGTGCGAAGCCCTTTTTATAGTCCAGGGTGATCAGGGGATAATTAGTTAATTCTTAACATGTGCGCGCACTGGCTTTTTAAGGCCAGGAATGAATGAACCTTAGCAGCCAGTCCAGAGCAGGACGGCCGCGCAAGCTGGTGTCTCCTAGGAGGAAGACGCTGTCAGGAGTCTGTCGCGGCTGTCCGACGAAGGGGAGCGGCGGTGGTGAAGTTTATAGGGTACATGGTTTATCTGTTGAAGAACTTTGAAAGGACCGAGGAACCTGGAAGCGAATTTGTGACAGGGCATCTTTAGACAAATGTTTCTCGAGGATAGCGAGACCTTGACTCCAGGAGACAATTGAGCAGGAACTTTTCTTTTTTTATCGGCATGCTTTTTTATGCGGTCCACTGCCTGAAGGATAGCAGACTTAGTTTACTTCCAGGTGTGGATAAAAGCCCCAAATGAAGAGTTAGCCGGCGATACTTGAGTCATGGCTGGCACAAGAAGAGGAACTCGTGGATGTTGGCTGTACACAATGTAGAAAGAAGAAGAGGCAGTAGACTCGCTAGTATGATTGTTGTAAGAGAATTCCGCCCAAGGCAGAAAATTTACCCAATTGTCATGTTGGGTGGAAATGAAATGACTAAGGTAATTCTTTAAAATTTGATTGGTCCTCTCCACTTGACCATTGGACTGTGGGTGATAGGTGGAAGAGAAGTCCAGCTTTAGCAGGTTGCACAGAGCTCTCCAGAATTTGGACGTAAGCTGTACACCCCGATCCGAGACAATATGCAGAGGAAGTCCATGCAGACGGAAGATGTGCAGAATAAATAGATTTACCAGGTGAGGAGCAGACTGAAGGCCAGTCAACAGAATAAAATCTTTAATTTTTGAGAAACAAAACACATCAATATTGCCGAAGGCAAATAGATTAGCCCTTGTTTCCCAGGTACCTATTGAATGCTTATAGTATTAAATGTGTAACTTTATTTATCAATGACTATAAAGCATACAAGTGAAAAATAAAAGCGCAATGTGAACTGAAAGTCTCTGTATGGCAATGCTATTATTGCTCATTAGTCTGTGCCAGGGGCGTAGCTAGACGGGGGAAGGCGGGGCATATGCCCCGGGCACAGCTTAGAGGGGGGCGCCAGCGCCACCTCCTCCTGCACTATAATTGTACCTGTGTCGCTAGAACACAGGTACAATTAGAAGCAATGAATGACCGGGCACGTTCCATGCCCGACCATTCAGCGCCTTTCCACGAATTAAGCGACTGGTACCTTTTGTACCAGTGAAGCTTCCGTCGATGAAAGGCGCTGAGTGACAGGGAAAGTCATCCTGCCCAGCCAATCGGCGCCTTTCATAGACGCCGCGTTCAACCCCCTGGACACCTGCGCAGAAGAGAGCAGGTCTCCATGGCTGCCGGACGGTGTGGGAGCGGGAATAAGGTGAGTTTGAATAGTTGTTTTTTTTTTTAAATTGTAATAAAAGTGTGTGGCTGTATCTACACGAGGGGGGGGGCTTTATCTACAGGGGGGGGCTATATACAGGGGGACTATTTCTACAGGGGGGGCTATATACAGGGGGTCTATATCTACCGGGGGTGGGCTATATACAGGGGGACTATATCTACAGGGGGGCTATATCTACAGAGGGGGCTATATACTGGGGTGGGCTATCTATGGAGCACCATACACGGGTGGGCTATATAGTATATAGCCCCCTGTAGATATAGCCCACCACTGTATATGGTGCTCCATAGATAGCCCACCCCAGTATATAGCCCCCCTGTAGATATAGCCCACCCCTGTAGATATAGTCCCCCTGTATATAGCCCATCCCTGTAGATATAGCCCACCCCTGTAGATATAGCCCTCCCCTGTAGATATAGCCCACCCCTGTAGATATAGCCCACCACTGTAGATATAGCCCACCCCTGTATATAGCCCAGCCCTGTATATAGCCCAGCCCTGTAGATATAGCCCACCCCTGTAGATATAGCCCACCCCTGTAGATATAGCCCACCCCTGTATATATGGTCCCCCTGTAGATATGGTCCCCCTGTAGATAGCCCACCCCTGTATATATAGTCCCCCTGTAGATATAGTCCCTCTGTAGATATAGTCCCCCTGTAGATATAGCCCACCCCTGTATATAGTCCCCCTGTAGATATAGCCCACCCCTGTATATAGTATCCCACAAATAGCTCCCCCTATAGTGCTCCACAGAAAGCCCACCCCTGTATATAGCCCCCTTCTACATATAGTCCACCCCTGTATATAGTGCTCCACAGATAGCCCACCCCTGTATATAGTATATACAGGGGTGGGCTATCTGTGGAGCACTATATACAGGGGTGGACTATCTAGTGGAGCACTATATACAGGGGTGGACTATATGTACAAGGGGGCTATATACAGGGGTGGGCTATCTGTGAAACACTATATACAGGGGTGGACTATATGTGGAGCACTATATACAGGGGTGGGCTATATCTACAGGTGGGCTACATACATGGTTGGGCTATCTGTGGAGCACTATATACAGGGGTAGGCTATATCTACAGGGGGGCTATATACAGGGGTGGGCTATCTGTAGAGCACTATATACAGGGGTGGGCTATATCTACAGGGGGCTATATACAGGGGTGGGCTATCTGTAGAGCACTATAGGGGGAGTTATTTGTGGGACACTATCTACAGGGGGCACTGTGTGTGTGGGACACGGTGTATGGTGCTATTATATTTAGGGGCGTAGTGTGTGGTATAATGATAACTTTATATTTATAGGTGCAGAAATGTTGGTAAAGTGAGAAGCTGAAGACATGTGAGCGGCAAACTGCAGAAATGGGCTGTGACCGGGAGAAGTCATCATAGAGGTCTGGATCGGATGGAGAAAAATAACTAGAATCTGAGACGTCACCGGTGAGTCACTTAATGTAAATGTTTATTCTGCCTCTAATCAGCACTGTAGTCACTGTATGATCTGCAGCGAGATGATGGGTGGAATGATTATGATATAATTTATTTTTTGTGAAACAGCATCTCCCAGCATATCCTTACCATTGTTTGGGCCATGCTGGGAGCTGTAGTTTTACGCCGTACACACCTATACGGCAGGGGTTGCACTAAATTGAGCTGTATTTGTGCTGGTGTAGTATATATGTAATGAGCTTTGTTTTGGTGCTGTATATATGTATTGAGCTTGGTTCTGGTGTTGTGTATAGAACCATATTGCTTGTAAAATGTACAAATGTTTTTATGCTCGCGTTACATAAAAAGAAATAACACGTCGATTGGTAGAGAAAACAAACACGGCGAGGGGGAAGGAGATGTCGGGAAAGAGGTTGGGGGGGGGGGTGCCAAACTGAATCTTTGCCCCGGGTGCTGGAAATCCTAGCTACGCCTCTGGTCTGTGCTATCTGAGTGCAGGGTCAAACTACCACTTGTAATGACCACACTGTCTGTATGAGATACCTAAAATAGCTGCTGCAGTCCACTTTGCAAAGGACTTAGGTTTAACAGAACACATTGAATTTAAAACAAGAAAAGCCCCCCCGACATGTTTCACCACCGCAGTGGCGTCCTCAGGGGAAAATGGGGCTAATGGCGGCGATCGCAACAAAGTTTTCTATTTATAACCTCACTTGTGATATCAGACACTCATGCTACCAATCAAAATTATTCTCATAGAAAGAAACCCCTAGATTAGGAGACTGACAGGAGAATGCTCCAATCCCACAGCACTAATGCCCAACCAATGAAGAACTTGCTTTCACTACTGTGGATAGATTGATTGACAGGAGAATGCTCCAACCAAGTGGCGCTACCGCCCAACCAATGAGGGGCTCGTTTTCGCGCCTGCGCAGTTGAAAGAAATTCCACTGGATTTGAAAAATATAAACAACAGTTCACTGCACATGTTAGTGAACTTACGTATGGAGCACATACAAGTTTTTAAGTGATATAGAACATTACCACAGGACTGCCAGATGTGGAAAGAGAAGGGCTACTATATTATCAGTGGACTTAAATGCAAAAATATAACACAAAGTGTGAGAAAATATATAGAGTAAATCAATTATGCTAAGAGATAAGTTTATTACTCTCTAGGTGCCTCTATGTCAATAGCCAACTACTTGATGGAATGTAAGATATTGGGACAATATGCAAAAATATAAAAATATATATATGCGTATTGTTAAAGATGGACAGAAAAAAAGGTTAAGGCATATACAGTGAAGGAAATAAGTATTTGATCCTTTGCTGATTTTGTAAGTTTGCCCACTGTCAAAGACATGAACAGTCTAGAATTTTTAGGCTAGGTTAATTTTACCAGTGAGAGATAGATTATATTTTAAAAAAAAACAGAAAATCACATTGTCAAAATTATATATATTTATTTGCATTGTGCACAGAGAAATAAGTATTTGATCCCTTTGGCAAACAAGACTTAATACTTGGTGGCAAAACCCTTGTTGGCAAGCACAGCAGTCAGACGTTTTTTGTAGTTGATGATGAGGTTTGCACACATGTTAGATGGTATTTTGGCCCACTCCTCTTTGTAGATCATCTGTAAATCATTAAGATTTCGAGGCTGTCGCTTGGCAACTCCGATCTTCAGCTCCCTGCCATAAGTTTTCGATGGGATTAAGGTCTGGAGACTGGCTAGGCCACTCCATGACCTTAATGTGCTTCTTTTTGAGCCACTCCTTTGTTGCCTTGGCTGTACGTTTCGGGTCATTGTCGTGCTGGAAGACCCAGCCACGAGCCATTTTTAATGCCCTGGTGGAGGGAAGGAGGTTGTCACTCAGGATTTGATGGTACATGGCTCCATCCATTCTCCCATTGATGAGGTGAAGTAGTCCTGTGCCCTTAGCAGAGAAACACCCCCAAAACATAATGTTTCCACCTCCATGCTTGACAGTGGGGACGGTGTTCTTTGGGTCATAGGCAGCATTTCTCTTCCTCCAAACACGGTGAGTTGAGTTAATGCCAAAGAGCTCAATTTTAGTCTCATCTGACCACAGCACCTTCTCCCAATCACTCTCAGAATCATCCAGATGTTCATTTGCAAACTTCAGACAGGCCTGTACATGTGCCTTCTTGAACAGGGGGACCTTGCGGGCACTGCAGGATTTGAATCCATTACGGTGTAATATTTTACCAATATTTTCTTGGTGACTGTGGTCCCAGCTGCCTTGAGATCATTAACAAGTTCCCCCGTGTAGTTTTCGGCTGAGCTCTCACCTTCCTCAGGATCAAGGATACCCCACGAGGTGAGATTTTGCATGGAGCCCCAGATCGATGTCGATTGACAGTCATTTTGTATGACTTCCATTTTCTTACTATTGCACCAACACTTGTCTCCTTCTCACCCAGCGTCTTACTTATGGTTTTGTAGCCCATTCCAGCCTTGTGCAGGTCTATGATCTTGTCCCTGACATCCTTAGAAAGCTCTTTGGTCTTGTCCATGTTGTAGAGGTTAGTCAGACTGATTAATTGAGTCTGTGGACAGGAGTCTTTTATACAGGTGACCATTTAAGACAGCTGTCTTTAATGCAGGCACCAAGTTGATTTGGAGCGTGTAACTGGTCTGGAGGAGTCTGAACTCTTAATGGTTGGTAGGGGATCAAATACTTATTTCTCTGTGCACAATGCAAATAAATATATAGAATTTTGACTATGTGATTTTCTGGTTTTTTTTTTTAAATATAATCTATCTCTCACTTGTAAAATTAACCTAGCCTAAAAATTCTAGACTGTTCATGTCTTTGACAGTGGGCAAACTTACAAAATCAGCAAGGGATCAAATCCAAAATAGAAAACAACAATCAATAATCAGAGGTAATCATCCACAGACTCTAGACCAACCAACTGACATTGGCCTCTCCCTTAACCCCTTCCCGTAATGTCCTTTTTAGCGGTGCCTTCCGCAAAAGGGCATACAGTAACGCCCTGCATTCAAACTGTCACCATGTCACTTGACATGGTGACATCACAATGATTGTTGCTGTCCGTGACAGCTAACTATCACAGTTACCCGGCACGGGACCTATCATACCAGCCCCATGTCATCGATCGCTGTGGTTGGTCAGTCAAATGTGACAGACCAATCACAGCTGTCAATGACGACACAGTGCCGTTTCCCGGCTCCGAGGAGCTCATTGCGTGTCAGATCTTCTCAGAGCCGGTCATCAGTGTAGTGTAGTGTACTGTCAGTGTGTTTCTGACAGAAAAAACTGTTAAAAATACAAAAATAACTCCTCTATACTCATCCTCCATGCCCTTCAGCTGATCCCTGCCTAGTGTGGAGGACCCTGTCCGATCCGTGAAGGACCCTGTCAGATCTGTGAAGGTCCCTGTCAGATCTGAAGTCCCTGTCAGTGTCCCTGTCAATTTTGTTTAAAAAGTTCCCCAATTTTACCCTATACTGACCTCTAGCCCCAGCTTCTGTCACCTGGTAATCCTGCTTACCTGCTGACGTCCGTCACCTACTTCCTCAATCTGCACTGGGCGTCATAAGAACGTCAGCTTGCGTTCCACCAGGAGTTTTCATCCCCCATACTGCACATGAGCCGGCACTCCTGTGCGTGCCAGGCACCGGATATCCGGTTTCGTAACGGGCGCCTTAAAGACAGACGCTCCTGTGAGTTTTTCCACACTCGTGAGCGTCTGGCAGACTCCATTACTAATATATACCTCTCCAAGACTATATACAGGTATGACACCATTTGCAACTTTATCTGGACACAACGCCAATAGCCCGTTTTTCAACCTTTATTTATTTTCTTTGATTTCTACATTAGATATTCAACTACAGGAGCGATAGATCATTTCATGTTCCCACACTTGGACCATATGCAGATATGATACCATTTGCCACTTCATCTAAATACAATCGTAACAGCCCATTCTTCCTTCTTCTACTGATTTACTTATTTATTTATCCATTTATTTAATTTCCTTTCTTTTCTTATGTCTATATTCTTTTCCACTATTGATTTCTATACCGGTATTTTATGGTATGGTCTAGAGAGGTATTTCTACAATACCTCTCCTATTTTGATACCGTTACTATATTGTTGTTTTGCATTATAACTTGTAGAGTGACATGTTCTCTAGGTCATATCCCCTTCGTATACCTATGTATCTTATTTAAGGAGACAAATCTCTAAACGTACTAGACTATCATTGTAATGGTAATGGTCAAATTTAAATTGTTATATGTTGTTTTGTACCTTTTGTCTCTTTTTGCAGCGAATGTGAGAAAGGCCTTGGTTGGGCCGAAACGTCAATTTAATACTTATCGCTTGCATTGAAATTTCTTCTGTACATGTATTGAACCATGTGGAATGAATGAAAAATAAATTATCCTTCTTTGGAATCGACAAAATCATTTGTCTTTAGAGTGCTTACAGGTTTCTTTATATACCTACTGATCTCCGTCACCTGCTGACCGTTTACTTGTGGTCTTCTGTCCCTACCTACTCCGTCCTCTCCTGTATTTTTAGGGAGTTTAGTTTTCTTGTTAAAAAAAATAAAAAAACATTAAAAATGTTTAAAAAAATGTAACAGTTATTTAGCAATTGTAGGGAGTCTTGTTGGGCTAGCGCTACTTTATATAGGCTCATTACCTGACCTCTGTGTCTTGTCACCACCTGTGACCTATACAGTGCGCTCCGTCCCGCTCCTGTATTTTTAGGGATCACTTTTTATTTATATTGTTTTTAGGGAGTTTTATTAGCTTTATTAGTTATTATATACTGTACCATACCAATATGGCCCAGAGATTTTATAGTCCAGAGGAGGCATATGCCATGTTATGCTCCGACACCGACTCTGCAAGTGAAGATGAGATGGAATTTGTTATTTCATCATCATCATCTAGCGAGTCTGATGAGCCCCCCCCCCCCCCCCCACAGCGCAGAAGAGCAGTTGGTCCTGCGCAGCCGGATTCAAATGAGGCGATGTGGGTACCCGCTGTAAATTATACCCCTCAGGTTCCCAACTTTACTGCCTCCTCAGGGATCCAAGTAGAGACAGCGGGGTTCAGGGAATTAGATTTTTTTTAAATTTGTTCTTTTCTGAGGAATTTGTTTCTGCGATGGTCCAGCAGACCAATTTGTATGCAGAGCAGTTTATGGCCAGAAATCCCACCTGACCCCCACAGACCCAGTGGAACTCTGAAAATTTAGGGGCCTATTGTTAAACATGGGCATCATAAAAAAAACACGTATCCAGGACTACTGGTCCTCTGACGTATTGTACAATACACCCCTCTACAGTACGGTGATGAGCAGAACACGTTTTGAGGCCCTGCTCAAGTTCTTGCATTATAACGATAATTTCCATTGCCCACCACCCCAGGACCCCCAATATGGCAGGCTATATAAGATTAGGCCTGTCATCGACCACTATAATATAAAATTTTCTGAAAATTACACCCCTGAAAAAAATATAGCGGTCGATGAATCCCTCTAAATTTCAAAGGGAGGCTGCACTTCAGGCAATACCTCCCAAACAAAAGGGCCCGGTATGGCATAAAATTATACAAGGTGTGTGAGAGCGCCACAGGGTACACACACCGTTTTAAAATTTATGAGGGGAAAGATTCAAAAATGTAACCCCCAGACTGCCCCTCATTTCTTGGTATCAGCGGCAAAATAGTTTGGGACCTGATACACCCTTTACTCGGTCAGCGATATCACCTATATGTGGACAATTATTCTAACAGTATTCCCCTCCTAAAGTACCTTTTGTCCAGATCCACCGTGGCCTGTGGCACCATCCGGAAGAATCAGAAGGGCCTTCCCAAAACCCTGCTGGGGCAGACGTTGCAGAAAGGGGAAAGTAGTGCCGTCTGCAGCGATAATCTGCTCTTTCTTAAATTTAAGGACAAAAGGGATGTACACATATTGTCCACCATTCATAATGCTAGCAGCAGACATGTTCTAGTACGTGGATCCAGCACCCCAACCACCAAGCCTACCTGCATCCTGGACTTCAATCGCTTCATGGGTGGGGTGAACCTATCCGATCAAGTGATCAAACCATATAGTGCCATGCGTAAGAGCAAAACATGGTACAAAAAGCTGGTCGTCCACCTCACCCAAATTGCATTTTATAATGCGTTTGTGGTGTCCAGTTATGCAGGCAATCGTGAAACCTTCCTGCAATTCCAGGAGAAGGTCATCAAGGCTCTAATATTTGCAAACCCAGAAGGGGAGAGTACTGCAAGTAATGTAAATCGCATTATTCCAGGCCAGCATTTTCCAACAAAAATACCCCCTACCGAGAAAAAAAGAAGACCCCCAAAAAAATGTACGGTGTGTACTAGAAGAGGGATCAGAACAGACACCACCTACCAATGCGATACATGCCTCACAAAAACTGGCCTATGCATAAAAGAATGCTTCAAAATTTATCACACCTCATTAGAGTTTTAAATTATTTTTTATTCATCAGTCCCCTCTTTCTTCATATTGGCCATTATAAAGTAATTTCATTTATTTCCCATTTTCTGCCCACTGAATAAAAATTTGAATAACCCCAAAACAAAACTAAAAATTCTCACTATACCCCTAGATGAATACCTAGGGTGGTGTCGCCTTACAATTGGTCACGCAAAATTAGAATAACTGGTAAGACCTTAAAACAAAACTAAAAATTATCACTATACCCCTAGATGAATACGTTGGGGGTTTTAGTTTTTAAATGCTTGATTTTTTTGTTCTGCCTGTTGTTATGATTATGTCCTGCCATAAAACGCAGTTATTTTCATTCTTAGTACTTTTTTACTTTTTGACGATACGGGCATAGCTCTTTTTATTTGGAGGGTATATGAGCTGTTCCTGATCACTGCAGTATGGGCTTGTTTTACGGTTTTGTGCAACTTGTTCTACCCGATAATACTGCTGGTAAAGCTGACAATAATTTGTGGATTAGTGATCCTTTACTGTATCTATACATACGGTGTTGGACACTGCTCCTTTATATATTCTGCAGGTGATTGGTTGTTTTGCGCACATTTCAGTTCCTACCTTGCCGGGCAGGGATCTGTTATGGAGTGCCAGCGTCACTTGGCAGGTTTGTCCCTCATATAGAGATTGATTGTGCTAATGAGACGTTGTACAACCAGTCCCTTTAAAAAAAAACAACAATTATATAGCCCAATAGCTGTCCTTTTAGGCCCCATGCACACGACCGTGCCCGCAATCACGGCCCGCGATTGCAGGCACGGCCAGCCGACGACTGACAGCCGCATTTTCGGGCCGTGCTCCCATACAATGTATGGGAGCACGGCCCGCAAAATGCAAAAGAACAGACATGTTCCATAATTTTCGGAACATTTCCACGGCACGGAAATCCTTCCGTAGCGCTACGGAAAGGTGTCCGCGTTCAATGAAAGTGAATGGGTCCGTTTTTGCGGACCGCAATTGCGGTCCGCAAAAACTGAGGTTTTTTATGGTCGTGTGCATGGGGCCTTATTCTGTGAACATGCTCAGTATTTGTTTCCTCCACTTTTCAAATATATTGCCTTTCACTTCAAAGCAGTTTCATATATTTTTTTAAATTTTCCCAATCTAACTTACTATATATAAAAGTGAGATGCTGTTCTTAACTATACGGACTGACACATTTGTTGGTCATATGCTTTTTTAGCACGACATAGTTATTTGTACAGGCGAATGCAATGCTTTGGGACAAAAAAGACAAATAACCTAAATAACACCTAAAACTATGCGATCAACATGCTCAAAATACCCCTAGATAAATACCATAGGGGGTGTCGTTTCCAAAATGCGACATGGCACCGAAAATCATTCCAGTAAAATCTGCGCTCCAAAATACAAATGGTGCTCCTGCACGCTCTGGCGTGGGTCTAAACAGCAGTTTATTACCACATATGGGGTATTGCCGTAATCGGGAGAAATTGCTTTACAAATGTTGGGGTGCTTTTTCTCCTTTATTTCTTGTAAAAATTAGAAAATTCTATGTTTTTTCAGAAAAAAAGTAGATGATTTTCATCTTCACAGACTAATTCCAATAAATTTAGCAAAAAACACTGTTGGGTCAAAATGCTAACTATACCCCTAGAAAAATTCCTTGAGGGATGTAGTTTCCAAAATGGGGTAACTTTTGGGGGGTTTCCACTGTTTAGGTCCCTCCAGTGTGTTGCAAACACGACATGGGACCGAAAACCATTCCAGGAAAATTTGCGCTCCAAAATCCAAATGGTGCTCTTTCACTTCTGAGCACTGGCGTGGGTCTAAATAGCTGTTTATTTCCACATATAGGGTGTTGCCGTAATCGGTAGAAATTGCTTTACAAATTTTGGGGTGCTTTTTCTCTTTTATTCTTTGTTAAAATTAGACAATTCCATGTTTTTTCAGAAAAAAAGTAGATTTTCATCTTCACAGACTAAGGCCCCATGCACAAGAAAGTGTTTTTGCGTCCGCAATTCCCCCGCATATCCACGGGAGAATTGCGGACCCATTCATTTCTATGGGCCCATACACACTATCCGTGTTTTCACGGGTCTCCGCATGTCCGCAAATCCGTGCCGCAGAAACTCAGGACATGTCTTATTACGGCCCGCAAATTCGATGCGGACATGCCCATAGAAGTCAATGGGCCCGTGGAAAATGCGGGTACACCTCCGTGTGTCAACCGCAGTTTGCGGATTTGCGGAAGTGTTGCTAGGCGACGACCGGGAATGAGTTCTGTCGTCATCCTGTTTTATCTAGGCTTTTTTTTTATCCGCATTTTGCGGATTACATACGGATGAACTGCGGATTACATACGGATGAACTGCGGAGGACATTTCACGGAACACGGTCCTGGAATTTGCGGACCAGAAGTGTGTAGTTTCCAAAATGGGGTAACTTTTGCGGGGTTTCCACTGATTAAGTCCCTCCAGTGCGTTGCAAACTCGACATGGCACCGAAAACCATTCCAGCAAAATCTGCGCTCCAAAATCCAAATGGTGCTCCTTCACTTCTGAGCACTGGCGTGGGTCTAAATAGCAGTTTATTACCACATATGGGGTATTGCCGTAATCGGGAGAAATTGATTTACAAATGGGGTGCAAAGATTCCTTGAGGGGTGTAGTTTCCAAAATGGGGTCATTTTGGGGGGATTTCCACTGTTTTGGCACCACAAGACCTCTTCAAACCTAACATGGTGCCTAAAATTATAGTCTAAAAAAAGGAGGCCCCAAAATCTACTAGGTGCTCCTTTGCTTTTGAGGCCTGTGCTTCAGTCCAGTAGTGCACTAGGGACACATGTGGGATATTTTTAAAAACTGCAGAATCTGGGCAATAAATATTGAGTTGCGTTTCTTGGGTAAAACCTTCTGTGTTACAGAAAAAAAATTATTACAAATTAATTTTGGCAAAAAATATGACATTTTTAAATTTCACCTCTAATTTGCTTTAATTCCTGTGAAACGCCTAAAGGGTTAAAACACTTTCTGAATGCTGTTTTGAATACTTTGAGGGATGCAGTTTTCAAAATGGGGTGATTTATGTGGACTTTCTAATATTTAAGGCCCTCAAAGCCACTTCAGAACTGAACTGTTCCCTGAAAAAATAGCCTTTTGAAATTTTCTTGAAAATGTGGGAAATGTCTGCAAAAGTTCTATGTCTTGTAACGTCCTAGAAAAATAAAAAGAAGTTCAAAAAATGATGCAAACATAAAGTAGACATATGGGATATGTGAAATAGTAGCTATTTTGTATGGTATTACTATCTGTTTTACAAGCAGATACATTTAAATGTAGAAAAATGCTAATTTTTGCAAATTTTCTCTAAATTTTGGTGTTATTCACAACTAAATATTACATTTATGGACCACATTTTTTCACTAACATAAAGTACAATATGTCACGAGAAAAAAAAAATCTCAGAATCGCTTGGATAGGTAAAAGCATTCCAGCGTTATTACCACATAAAGTGTCACGTCAGATTTGAAAAAATGGGCCTGGTCCTGAAGGCCAAAGCTTGGTCCTGAAGGGGTTAAATATGTACCAAAGCTGGTGTCTTGTGACTTTGGAGAGGAAGACTCCCGTTATAGTACATCCCATTTTACGCACCCTCTTTTTTTGCTTGTTAGGAGCATAAGAAATCTTTGGAAAAGTGCAAGAATGTGCTATACAGGTTTCCAAGTTTTTTCCTCTGGGACAATGCCCAGTGCATGCACAGTGCGAAAGGTACTCCCCCAGTCTGCTCCGTGCAGCGATGAAGCCTGGCAGAGTACACCTTACTAAATTGTGCATGCCCTTGGAGTAGAAGGCAGCGGTGCATCTGCAGGAGTTGGAGAATTCTTGTAGTGACGTAGAACGACCAGAGGGTTGTAAATTAAGTGTGGAAAGGCTGCTTTGGGCTGCTTACCTCTTCTAGTGAGGCCTTCTCCTGAGGAACGATGCAAGTGTCGAATGACCGGGCAGGGAACTGATGGTTACCTTACTCCTGCCTGTGCTGGTTGCACTATTCAATTGTATCTGCGTTCTAAAGTTCACCTCATGGCAGATGCCATCCTGATTGTTTCTCACATTCTTGATCTTGAGAGACTCTTGTGTTGAGGAAATATTGATTCAGCATGAGAGGCATACCTCTCAACTTTCAACAATCGTAAAGGGGGACAACTGATGCAAAAAAATTTAACGGGGACCAAAAATTACAATGCATTAATATTTCTATGTAAAAAAAGTCACTTACCAATGTACTTTAATTTAAAATTCGGTACTAAATCGTGCAGTCCAAACCCGGTGAATTGTTCCCGGAAGTTCTGTAGCTTTTCTAATATTGATGACGTGTCAACACAGCCCCACGTGACTGAGGGCTTGCTTTCTGTGCTGTTCGTGTTGGTGTGTTATCAATGGCATGATTGCAAGGGGCTGTCACATTGCCTATTACTGGAGTCCCCGAGCAGAGCATCAGCTAGCACTTTGCTTGGGACCCCAGCACTGCTTCCGACATTTGGTCAGTGATTTCAGGGGTTTCCTATCGCTTGAGTTCCTGAGCAGAGCATCAGCTGATGCTCTGCCCAGGGACTCCAGTACTGCTGCCAACGTCACTTTCCATATATGGACAGTGACGTCGGCAGCAGTACTGGAGTCCCCGAGCAGAGCATCAGCTAATGTTCTGCTCGGGGACTCCAGCGATAGGAAACCCCTAAAGTCACTGACCATAAATGGACAGTGATGTCTGCAGCAGTACTGGAGTTCTCAAGCAGAGCATCAGCTGATGCTCTGCCTGGGGACTCCAGTACTGCTATCGACGACACCGTCAATAAATAGACAGTGACATTGGCAGCAGTGCTGGAGTCCCCAGGCAGAGCATCAGCTGATGCTCTGCTCGGGGACTCCATCAATAGGAAATCCCTGAGGTCACTGACCATATATGGACAGTGATGTTGTCAGCAGTACTGGAGTCCCCGAGCAGAGCATCAACTGATGCTCTGCCTGGGGACTCCAGTACTGCTGCTGACGTCACTGTCCATATATGGAAAGAGAGTGTGGGCAGCACAGCAGAACAAGAGAAGCCTCCAGGGCCCAGATGGGTGCCGACCTCCAGGGATCTGACTTGTAAATCCCACAATGTCCAAACAAGAAGTCGAAAAGAGAGGCAGCACTCACAACAGATGTTGTCAGAAAAGTGGCTTTATTCTCCCATCGGTGCAGTAAACAGTGCAACGTTTCAGCTGCTCAATGCAGCCTTTGTCAAGCATCAATTGAAGCATAGACTTTTATACACACCCTTGTGGGTGGGATTACAACAAAAATGAAACATATTGATCAAAATAAAGTACATAGTGTTAAATAGTTTAAGACAAACAACATTGTCATAATAGTAGTTCAAAGTGTTCCAGTAACAAATGAACAACGGATCAAAGGTACAAGTGGATAAAGGTGCAAAAAACATTATATCCCTAGACTGTGGACGTGACCTGTAGTCATTAAGTATTTAAAATAGGTGTTAAGTATTTAAAGGAACCTGGCACTCCCCCAAATTAAGAGTGTCCATCAGCGTAGTCAGCTGTGTAAATAACAGCATTCAGCATAACACGTTGCCTATGCAACCATCAAAGTCATGTGGTTCTCAGAGTCATGCGGTTCTCAGAGAACACATGACCGCAACCTCATAGACCGTCATCATTATCACCAAGGTAACCCAATTAAACATGTGTTACCAATGTAAAAAACAATAAAAAAATAAATAAAAGTGCGAGGTATTAATTGTGTATAAAAATGGTAAAGAAAAATAACCTCACTACTACTGAAAGAACCAAGATCTAGAAATATTGAGTGGGAACCCCCAGGTCTACAGAGCCGCGGGCCCCTGTTACTATAGTAACTGACAGCACTTACCTTCCTGGTTCCGGAGCGCAGCAGAGGTCCTGACGTCACAGCGCTGTGCGCAGCGCATGACGTCACAACGTATGAGTGCTGCGGCCCCTTCAAAACAGCTGATTGGCCGGCTCCCGTGAGTCGGACCCCGACCCATTAGCTATTGATGACCTATCCTGAGGATAGGCCATCAATGTTTAGGGACTGGACAACCCCTTTAAAGCCTATGATGTAGCAGGTTTAGGGGGCCCATGAGAAAGGATCACAGATTGTGTGATGCTGTCTGCTGGGCCCTGTATCTAAGCCAATGACATGGTAGGCTTAGATACATGGCCCATGTGTGATCCTGTCTGATGGGCCCTGTATATAAACCTACCACACGGTAGGTTTAGATACAGGGCCCCAGCACACAGTAATCTTATACTGTATAAGATTACTGTCTGCTGGACCCTGTATCTAAGCCTACATTGTGGTAGGCTTAGATACAGGGTCCCATAGACAGTATCACACATGGGCCCTGTATTTAAGCCTAACACATGTGTTACTAATCGTTTTTTGTGTGTTTCCTTACAGTTTCGGACATTGGACTACGTCGGATTCCAGGACTACTTCGATGACGGCTTTTTTTTTTATCAATAAAATGGTTAATGAGGGTTGTGTGGTTTTTTTTTTATTTCAATAAAATATTTTTTTGTGTTTTTGTTTTAAACCATATTACTACCGCCTTAGTAATGGCCGCCGGCTGATTGACAGCAACCATTGCTAAGGCGGGGCTTAGTGTTAGCCGGTGCAGAGGCTAACACTAACCCCCATTATTACCCCGGTACCCACCGCCACCAGGGGTGCTGGGAAGAGCCGGGTACGATCCAGTACTTGACCATCTGTAGTGATGGTCGGGCAATGGTGTTGCCGCAGGCTGGTAGTATCAGGCTGGGAAAGGCCAGAAACAGCGGCCCTTCCCATCCTGGTAATGCCTACTGCTGCTGCTATGTTCTATCTGGCTGGTTATGAAAAATGGGGGGGACCCCATGTCATTTAAGAAAAAATAAATAAATAATTGGAAAGAACGATGTGGGGGTCCCCCCAATTTTCATAACCAGACAGATACAACACAGCAGCAGCAGGCAGATTTACCAGGGTGGGAAGGGCCACTGGTTTTGGCCTTCCCTAGCCTAATACTACCAGCCTGCGGCCGCCCCGGTGCCTGCCCGTCACTACAGATGGTCGGGTACTGGTTCGTACCCGGCTCTTCCCGGCACCCCTGTTGGCGGTGGGTAACGGGGTAATAATAGGGGTTAGTGTTAGCCTCTGCACCTGCTAACATTAAGCTCCACCTTAGTAATGGAGGTTGTCAATCACCCAGCGGCCATTACTCAGGCGGTAATAATAAAGTTTAAAAAAATACAAGCGCATAGAAAAAATATTTTATTGAACTAAAAAAACACAACCCCATTAACCATTTTATTGAGAATAAAAAAACGCTGTCATTGAAGTAGTCCTCGTATCCGAAGTAGTCCAACAGCCGAACTTGTAAAAAAACACAAACACACAAAAATAATTAGTAACACATAAAGAAGCAAAATTATTATTCTTACCTTTCCTGGATCTAGCGCTGAGCCCTGTATCTAATTCTATCATGTGTGATACTGTCTGCTCAGCCACTGTATCTAATCCAATCATGTGTGATACTCTACTGCTGAGCCACTGTATCTAATCCTATAATGTGTGATACTGTCTGCTGAGCTACTGTATCTAATCCCATCATGTATGATACTGTCTGCTGAGCTACTGTATCTAATCCCATCATGTGTGATACGGTCTGCTGGGCCCTATCTCTAATAATAATAATAATAATCTTAATTTATATAGCGCCAACATATTACACAGCACTTTACAATTTAGAGGGAACATGAAACAAACAATATCAGACATTACATAGTGACAAAGTTAATTTACAATTCAAACCAGAGGATTGAGGACCCTGCTCACAAGAGTTTGCAATCTATGAGGAAATAAGGGAGACACAAAGTGTAACAGTGTTTGTTCTGTACCATGGTCCAGCCATTTTTTTTTTTTTTTATACACATGGGGTGGTTCACATAAAGCTGCATGAGCCGGTCACCAGCCAGTATCCGTGTATGAAGTACATGACGAGAAGGAGTGTGAGGGAATCTTATTCTGATGACTAATATAAAAGGGGGGCCATGGAAAAGAGTCAGATTAGGGAATGTTATAGGCCTGTCTAAATAGATGTGTTTTCAGGGCACGTTTAAAACTGTGGATATTGGGAGTTAATCTGATTGTTCGGGGTAGCACATTCCAGAGGACTGGTGCAGCACGAGAAAAATCTTGGAGACGGGAGTGGGAGGTTCGGATTATGGAGGATTTTAATCTAAGGTCGTTGGCAGAACGTAGAGCACGAGTAGGGTGGTAGACAGAGATGAGGGAGGAGATGTAAGGAGGTGCAGCACTGTGGAGAGCTTTGTGGGTAAGGCTGGGTTCACACGACCATGTTACATCCGTAATGTACGGAACGTATTTCGGCCGGAAGACCCGGACCGAACACACTGCAGGGGGCCGGGCTCCTAGCATCATAGTGATGTACGATGCTAGGAGTCCCTGCCTCGCTGCAGGACAACTGTCCCGTACTGTAATCATGATTACAGTACGGGACAGTAGTTCCACGCAGAGGCAGGGACTCCTAGCGTAGTACATCACTATGATGCTAGGAGCCCGGCCCCCTGCAGTGTGTTCGGTTCGGGTCTTCCGGCCGAAATACGTTCCGTACATTACGGACGTAACATGGTCGTGTGAACCCAACCTAAGAGTAATAAGTTTGAATTTTATTCTGAAGGGGATGGGCAACCAGTGCAGTGACTGGCACAGATTAGAGGCGTTGGTGTAGCGGTTGGTCATAAATATGAGCCTGGCTGCTGCATTGAGGATAGATTGGAGAGGGGAGAGTTTGGTGAGGGGAAGACCGACTAGTAATGAGTTACAGTAGTCAAGATGAGAGTGAATCAGAGCAATAATGAGAGTTTTGGTGCTTTCCTCCGTAAGAAAAGGGCGGATTCTGGAGATGTTTTTGAGGTGAAAATGACAGGAGCATGAAAGTGATTGAATGTGAGGAGTAAAGGAAAGATCTGAGTAAAAAATAACCCAGAAACAGCGGGCGTGCTGCTTAGGAGTTATGATAGTGCCACACACAGAGATGGAGACATCAGGTTTAGGGAGGTTAGAAGATGGTGGGAACACAATGAGCTCAGTTTTAGAAAGATTCAGTTTCAGATAGAGAGAGGACATGATGTTAGAGACAGCGGACAGACAATCACTGGTGTTTTGTATTAGAGCAGGGGTGGTCATGGGAAGAGGCATATAATTGGGTGTCATCAGCGTAGAGATGGTACTGGAAGCCAAATCTGCTGATGGTTTGTCCAATAGGCGCTGTGTAGAGAGAAAAGAGGAGCGGACCGAGGACTGATCCCTGAGGAACCCTGACAGCAAGAGGAAGAGGAGAAGAAGTAGAACCATCAAATAACACACTGAACGAGCGGTCAGAGAGATAGGAGGAAAACCAAGAGAGAGCCGTGTCCTTGAGGCCAATAGAGTGGAGCATGTTAAGTAGGAGTTTGTGGTCTACAGTGTCAAAGGCTGCAGACAGATCCAGAAGAATCAGGAGAGAGTATTTACCATCCGATTTAGCCGCCAAGAGATCATTTGAGACTTTAGTAAGAGCAGTTTCTATGGAGTGTAGAGTGCGGAAACCAGATTGTAAGGGGTCTACAATGGAGTTAGCAGAGAGATAGCGGATAAGGCGAGAGTAGACCAATCGTTCCAGGAGTTTGGAGATGAAGGGCAGATTAGAGACTGGTCGGTAGTTAGCAGCGCTGGATGGGTCAAGAGTTGTTTTTTTCAGTAATGGGTTTATAATGGCATGTTTAAAAAAAGGAGGGTGTAATGATGGGGGTAGGGAAACAGACAAGTGAGCCCTAATCTACCCGCCACTCAGTCCCTGCCTACTTGCAACGACCCGCCCTAGGCGACGGGGTACAACTGGGCGACGGTCCCTACGCTCAGTAAGTGCACGACAGACTAACAGACAAGGGTACACAAAGCTAAGGGAAATGGGGCAGTTGCCCACGGCAACACCGTGAGCAACAAGAGTGGTGAACGAGCCGAGTCAAACCAGGAGTGTACGAGGTACCAAACGCAGAGCAGGAGAGTAGTGAACAAGCCGAGTCAAACCAGGAGTGTACGAGGTACCAAACGCAGAGCAGGAGAGTAGTCAGTAAGCCAGGGTCAGTATGAAGCAGGGTCAAATAGTTCAGAAGCTGCAGCAGGGCCAGGAAACCAAACGAGAAGAATCACAAGCAAGGAGGAACAGGAAAGGCAGGTATAAATAGACAGAGGGCGGGAGCTAGATCCGTCTGGCCAGGCTGTGATAGGCTCTCCCACTCCTCAGCCTCACAGCCTGAGTGGTAGCAGTGGTAGGACGAGAAGAAGAGAGGAGCCTAGAGACTTCTTCTTCTGTTATTGGGTCAAATGCTGAAAGTGAAGAAGAGGGAGTGCGGGAGGGAAGGGGATCGATGTTACTAGGGGACTGGGAGATAATATCATGCCGGATGTTGTCAATTATAACTTTAAAATAAGTGGCCAGGTCTTCAGCACTGAGATCTGTGATTGGTGTCTGCACTTTAGGACTAAGGAGGGAGTGAAAAGTATCAAAGAGGCGTTTTGGATTATTAGATAGTGTGGAGATGAGAGAAGTGAAATAGACTTGTTTGACGCGGTGAAGGGCAGAGTTGTAAGTTTTGAGCATAAATTTGTAATGGAGGAAGTCTGCAGCCAAATGCGATTTTCTCCACAGTCGTTCGGCACATCTCAAGCACCACTGAAGAAAGCGGGATTGAGGCATGTGCCAGGGTTGTCGTCGTCTTTGTCGGGTGGTTCGGAGTGTAGGGGGGGGCTGCTTCATCCAATGCATTTTTGAGAGTGTTATTGTAAAGTTTGGCAGCCAGATTGGGACAGGAGAGGGAAGAGATAGGGGACAATGAGGACTGTAGACTGTCTATGAGTTTCTGAGTGTTAATGGCATGTCGATTTCTGAATGTCTGATATGTAGGCATGACCTGAGGAGGCAGAGAATATTTGATAGTAAAGGAGAGAAGATTGTGGTCAGAGAGCGGGAGAGGAGAGTTAATAAAGTCAGAAACTGAGCAGAGTTGGAAGAAGACCAGGTCAAGTGAATGTCCGTCTTCATGTGTAGGAGAGTTAGTAAGTTGTGACAGACCTACTGTAGGGAGGAGGTTAAAGATGGAAACTGGGAAGCAGATGGGGAGATTGGGTTATCAATGGGGATGTTGAAGTCACCAATGATGAGAGTGGGTGTTTCAGAGGATAGGAATTGTGGAAGCCAGGCAGCAAAATGATCCAGGAATTGGCGGGGTGAGCCAGGGGGGCGGTAAACAACTGCCACTTGGAGGGAAAAAGGATGAAAGTGTCTGAGGGTGTGGACTTCAAAAGAGGGAAATGTGAATGAGGGGACCGGGGGAATGACCTGAAAAGTGCAGTGTGGGGAAAGAAGTATACCTACTCCTCCACCCTGCCTGTTCTCAGCTCTGGGGGCATGAGAGAACTGGAGACCACCATAAGATAGAGCAGCAGGGGAAGCAGTGTCAGACAGGTGTAGCCATGTTTCTGTAAGAGCCAGAAGGTTGAGAGAGTTAGAAAGGAATAAATCATGAATAAAGTTGAGAGCACAGTTAAAAGAGACAGGTGAAGATGTACAAGGAATGGTAAGAAGATTTGCAAGGTTTCTATGTGTGGCAGGTAAGTGGTTGAGCTTGGCAGAAGAAAAGAGAGGACCAGGGTTGGGAGATATGTCCCCTGCAGCTAGTAGCAGGAGAATGGAGAGACAGCAGATGGTTCTGTGATTTATGAGAGTGTTTTTTTATGTTGAGCAGTGGGATGAGATGGGTTAAGGTGACTGAGGAAAGTGAATAGTGAATGGGAGCTGTACATGGGCGAGGCAAGGAGAGAGGGACTGATGTGGGCTGTTTTTTGCCAAGGCTTAAATGGGTGGCAGGATTGTAAACCAATAGCAGCTATAATGATGAGTGTGGTAGTGAACATGTTTGTTTGTATTTTGTTTGTAAACAGATAGAATATTGAATCTAATAATTAGAGTATGTGCTAGTTTGTTTGGTTTTGCAGCTTACCTGTCACTGACCCTGTCCAACTGCCAGGACACTTTGACAATATGACACTCAGACAGGGATGACTTCTGATGTCGTGCCCCACTGCTAATCCTATCATGTGTAATACTGACTGCTGAGAAACTGTATCTAATCCTATAATGTGTGATACTGTCTGCTGAGCTGTGTATCTAATCCTATCATGTGTGATACTGTCTGCTGGGCCACTGTATCTAATCCTATCATGTGTGATACTCTCTGCTGAGCCACTGTATCTAATCCTATCATGTGTGATACTGTCTGCTGGGCCATTGTATCTAATCCTATCATGTGTGATACTGTCTTCTGAGTCAATGTATCTAATCCTATCCATAGTTTATAGGGTCGTAGTGTTATAGATATGCTATGCTGTCTCCTATACACACACAAATTTTTTTTGGGCAGACACATATGTATTGGGGCTATTTCCCCTGACATTTTAAGTCCTTAATGACGCCCCTGGCTGCTAGTACTGCATTGTTGGGTCACTTAGGGTACGTTCACACGCTTAACAAAAAACGTCTGAAAATACGGAGCTGTTTTCAAGGGAAAACAGCCCCTGATTTTCAGACGTTTTTTGAGCAACTTGCGTTTTTCGCTGCGTTTTCTACGGCCGTTTTTGGAGCTGTTTTCATTGGAGTCTGAGAAAACGGCTCCAAAAACGTCCCAAGAAGTGTCCTGCACTTCTTTTGACGAGGCTGTCATTTTACAAGCCGTCTTTTGACAGCGATGAGTAAAATGACAGGTCGTCAGCACAGTACATCGTAAGACCCATTGAAAGTAATGGGCAGATGTTTGCCGACGTATTGGAGCCGTTTTTTCAGACGTAATTCGAGGCGTAAAACGCCTCCATTACGTCTGAAAATAGGTTGTGTGAATCCAGCCTTAGGAGACCCAGCCATGCAGTTGAAAGCTGCGGACCGTCGGCCATGAGAAGTTTGCGGCGGAGGGGCCCATTAAGAACTTTTGCATCGGGGCCCATGAGCATTTAGCTACGCCCCTGGATTCAGCCTCTGCATTTTCTCAGCAAAACAGAAGTGGAGCTCAAAGTCAAATCTGAAACTGTATTATGTACTGGCCAATGGATAAAGTTCCTTGTTTAGGTTGCAAGAGTGCTGATGCTTCAGATGAAGACAGACCTGGTTCTTCAAATGACTTTTTTAAATTAAGACAAGAAGGCTGACAAACAAGACATCAATGGATTATTGTATTCCAATAGTGGAGTGGCCCAGGCACTTTGGATAGTAGTGATACTATGTACCCCACCTTTGCTCGATCCGTGGAGAACTGGTTTGCCCAAATCTTGAACTGGGGTCTATTTTTTATAGCACATCTTCTACTGAAGATATCTCAATAGTATTTATCTTTATGGATAAATAGTAGGCTGTGCTCTACTACGATAATATCACAATAGTGTTTGTTTGGCTGTGTTCTGTTGTGATGATGTCACAATACACAGTCTTTATTTCTAGGATGATTTTTATTTTGAGTCTGTTTTCACAGAACCAAACAAATGCTATGTCTTTGGTAGTCCAGATAATAACCAAAACCTTTAGACCCCATGCACACGACCGTATATTTCATCCGTAATTACGATTAAAACCGTCCGTATTTACGGAAGTGTTGCAATGCAACATGTTGGCAACTTCGTTTGCAGCCTACCGTTTTTTGTTACGGATTCGTA
This sequence comes from Rhinoderma darwinii, assembly GCF_050947455.1. Classification (NCBI taxonomy): domain Eukaryota; kingdom Metazoa; phylum Chordata; class Amphibia; order Anura; family Rhinodermatidae; genus Rhinoderma; species Rhinoderma darwinii. Next base: position 296,743,726 of record NC_134688.1, on the reverse strand, counting down.
TATTTACAGATGCAATACGGACCGTATTTACGGACACCCTTCCGTATATATGGATAAGTTACGGATGACTACGGATCCATATTTACAGATAGATGAAAACATGGTCATATGAATGCACATGACAGTATTTTCATCTATTTGTAAATACTGTCCGGAAATACGGATCCGTAGTCATCCATAACTTATCCGTATATACGGATCAAATCATTTTGATTTTCAAAAATCAAAATGAAAAATCTCTCTATGAGATAAAAAAAAAGTTATATTAATAATAAAAAACGTTTTGTTAACAAAAAATAGTAAAAGAAATGCACAGAAATACACATTCTTTAAAATAAATAAACTTTTCAAAATATAAGTCCCAAAACATGAAATAATATACGCATATTTGGTGCCGACACGTCCGTAACAACTTGCACAATAAATGTATAACATTATTTATGATAATCGGTGTATGGTGTAAAAAAATAATAAAGAAAACTGCAGCGGAACTGCTTTTTTTTTTTCTACGTTTTTGACAAAATAAAAATGTATAGAAATTAAATGATAATGTAAATGTACCAAAAAATGGTACCTACATAAAGTAAAAATCGTCCCGCAAAAAAACTAAGTGTGATACAGCTACGTCGGACAAAAAATAAAAAAGTTATGAGCGCCAGGATGCAAAGAGGGAAATATAAAAAAATTGTTCGGTCCTCAAGGCCAAAATTGGCCGTGTCCTTAACCGGTTAAAAAGCAAAAGATAGGACATATCCTATCTTTTGCGCTACACTTCTATGGCCTGGACACCTTCCCGTAAATAAACAGAATATAGGCAGAATATCGTAATTTTTACAGGCTTCTGATAAGCTCTGCCACAGATAGAAGAGAAGAGACAGAGTGAAGACAGCCCTGGGGGCCTTCATTAGGCCTCTGGGCTGCCATGACAACCGTCATCACCCCCCCCCCCATCTCGTTGTGGGGGGGGGGTTAGCTGTTGGAGGGGGCCGCCCCCCTCTTTTCAATGCCTCAAATGCTGCGGTCGCGATTGACCGCAGCATTTGAGGGGTTAAACAGCCAGGAACGGTGTGATCGCTGCTCCTGACTGTTAGTCCCGGGTGTCCGCTGTAAAATATACCCGACACCCGCAGCATATTGAACGCGCTCCGAACATCACCCCAACCCCCCCCCCCCCGCACCCAGACGTGATAACACGTCTGGGTGCGCGAACAGGGTTAATAAAAAGCAACAAAAAAAAAGTTAAAGAACAAAAACAAACTTTTCCCATTTTCCCCCTAAAGCAGTGTTAAAAAAAAACAACTAAACCAAAAAACATAATTGGTATCTCCACATCCGTAAAAGTCTGAACTATTACAATATCATATGTACGCACTTAATACACGCCCACTTGGACTTTTACTTTTAAACACACCCACTTGGACTTTTGCTAGCCTCATTTGCATAACTACAAAAATGGTCATAACTTGGCCAAAAATGCTCGTTTTTTAAAAATAAAAACGTTACTGTAATCTGCATTGCAGCGCCTATCTGCTGCAATAGCAGATAGGGGTTGCAAAATCTGGTGACAGAGCCTCTTTAAGGCCCAAACTAGGCTGCGTCCTTAAGGGGTTAAAAAACATTTTTGAAATTGGGCTTATATAATATTACAATTTTGGGTTTTCATTAACTGTTAGCCATAATCTTCAACATTAAAAGAAAAAAAATGGAAGGAAAAGATCACTCTGTGTAATGAATCTATTTAATATGAGTTTCACTTTTTGAATTGAATTAGTGAAATAAATGAACTTTTTGATGATATTCTAATTCATTGAGAAGGACTAGTATATGTATATCTCTCTCTCCGTGTTCTGCAATGCTGTTCTGTGGGAGGTTGAATTTTTATTTTTCAATTAAAAATATATTAAAATAGAGGTCATTATGACACGTTGGGACTAGTATCACAACAGCTGGAGTCAGGTTGCAGGCCATCGTTTGTATAGTGTCCAGATCTGCTATGTGGGCATTAGGTGCTTACCTCCCATTTCATGATCTCACTGTACGTTTTAGATTTTTGGGACTGGATCTTAAAATATCATAAATGGTTTGCAAACCAACAAACACGTGTGATATTAACCCCTTCCCGCTGCAGATATTGTTCAGATTTTCATTGCCCCTCTTCCACCTTCCAAAGGCGATTCCTCCATAGTTTATTTTGGGTTTCGTTTTTACGGCGTTCACAGTGCAATAAAAACAATATCTTAACTTTATTCTGTGGGTCAATACGATTTATGTCGCCATAATCTGAGAGCCATAACTTTTTTTTACATTTTTCTGTTAATTAAGCGGTCTGAGAGCTTATTTTTTTGCGGGGCAAGCTGTATTTTTCTATTAGTGCCATTTTGGGGTACATTCAACTTTTTTTAGTCCACTTTTAGTGGGCGATAAGGTGACCAAAAAACATCAATACTGTAAGTTTTAATTTTTTTATGCCATTCACCGTACGGGTTAAATAATATGATATTGTAATAGTTCAGACTTTTACGGATGTGGAGATACCAATTATGTTTTTTGGTTTAGTTGTTTTTTTTTAACACTGCTTTAGGGGGAAAATGGGAAAAGTTTGTTTTTGTTCTTTAACTTTTTTTTGTTGCTTTTTATTAACCCTGTTCGCGCACCCAGACGTGTTATCACGAGGACACCGGCACCAGAGGCTACAGTTGATTCTGCAGCAGCATCAGCGTTTGCAGGTAAGTAGCTACATCGACTTACCTGCTAACGCCGATGCTGCTGCAGAATCAACTGAAGCCTCTGGTTCCGGTGTCCTCGCTCGTCTGACACGATGCAGGACCTGTGAGTGACGTCACAGCGTGATCTCTCGAGAACACGCTGTGTCTGCACTGCCAGAAGCTGGGCGTTCTGAAGAGAAGTGGATGATACTTCTCATCAGAGCGCCCAGCTAGTAAAAGTATTAAAAACGCCCCGATGTACGCACATAATACACGCCCACTTGGACTTTTACTTTTAAACACGCCCACTTGGACTTTTGCAAGCCTCATTTGCATAACCACAAAAATGGTCATAACTTGGCCAAAAATGCTCGTTTTTTAAAAATAAAAACGTTACTGTAATCTACATTGCAGCGCCGATCTGCTACAATAGCAGATAGGGGTTGCAAAATCTGGTGACAGAGCCTCTTTAAGGCTCAGAGCCCATTTTTCAAATCTGACATATTTCACTTTATGTGGTAATAACGTCGGAATGCTTAAACCTATCCAAGCGATTCCGAGATTGTTTTCTCGTGACACTTTGGGCTTCATGTTCGTGGTAAAATTTGGTCGATATATTCAGTCTTTATTTGAGAAAAATTGCAAAATTTAGAGAAAATTTAGAAAAAATAGCATTTTTCAGAATTTAAATGCATCTGCTTGAAAAACAGACGGTTATACCACCCACAATAGACACTAGTTCACATTTCCCATATGTCTACTTTAGATTGGCATCGTTTTTTGAACATTATTTTATTTTTCTTGGACGTTACAAGGCTTAGAACATAAACAGCAATTTCTCATATTTTTAAGAAAATTTCAAAAGCCTTTTTTTTAAGGTACCTGTTCAGTTCTGAAGTGGCTTTGAGGGGCCTATGTATTAGAAACCCCCATAAAGCACCCCATTTTAAAAACTAGACCCCTCAAAGTATTCAAAACAGCATTTAGAAAGTTTTTTAACCCTTCAAGCATTTCACAGGAATTAAAGCAAATTGGAGGTGAAATTTGCAAATTTCGTTTTTATTTCTGAATTTCAATTTTATTCTATTTTTTTTCTGTAACAAAGAAGGTTTTACCAGAGAAACACAACTAAATATGTATTGTCCAGATTCTTCAGTTTTTAGAAATGTCCCACATGTGGCTCTAGTGCGCTCGTGGACTAAAACACAAGCCCCAGAAGCAAAGAAGCACCTAGTGCATTTTGGTGGTGCTTTTTTATTAGCATATATTTTAGGCAGCATGCCAGGTTTGGAGAGGTGTTGAGGTGCCAAAACAGTAGGAATCCCACAAAACTGACCCCATTTTGGAAACTGCACCCCTCAAGGAATTAATTTATGGTTATTGTTACCATTTTGACCCCGTAGTTTTTTTCACAGCGCGTATTTGAATTGGGCTGTGAAATTAAAAGAATGACAATTTTTCCAATAAGATGTCATTTTTGATCAGAATTTCTTATTTTCACAGGGAACAAAATGCCCCATTTTGTTGCCCAATTTGTCCTGAGTGCGGCAATACCCCATTTGTGGTGATAAACTGCTGTTTGGGCCCATGGGAGGCCTCAGAAGGAAAGGAGCGCTATGTGTTTGTTGGAGTCCAGATTTTGCTGGATTGGTTTTCGGGTGCCATGTCGCATTTGCAGAGCCTCAGAGGTATCAAAGCAATGGAAACCCACCAAAAGTGACCCCATTTTGGAAACAAAACCCCTCAAGGAATTTATTTATGGGTGTTGTGACCATTTAGACCCCACAGTTTTTTCACAGAACTTATTTGAATTGGGCTGTGAATTTAAAAAAACAAAACTTTTTTCCAATAAGATGTAGTTTTGGCTCAAAATGTCTTATTTTCACAACGAATAAAATACCCCAATTTGTTGCCCAATTTGTCCTGAGTGCGGCAATACCCCATTTGTGGTGATAAACTGCCGTTTGGGCCCATGGGAGGCCTCAGAAGGAAAGGAGCGCTATGTGTTCTTTGGAGCCCAGATTTTTTCTGGATTGGTTTTCGGGTGCCATGTCGCATTTGCAGAGCCCCAAAGGTATCAAAGCAATGGAAACCCACCAGAAGTCATCCCATTTTGGAAACTACACCCCTCAAAGAATTTATTTATGGGTGTTGTGACCATTTAGACCCCACAATTTTTTCACAGAATTTATTTGAATTGGGCTGTGAATTAAAAAAAAAAATATTTTTTCCAATAAGAGGTAGTTTTGGCTCAAAATTTCTTATTTTCACAAGGAATAAAATACCGCATTTTGTTGCCCAATTTGTCCTGAGTATGGCAATACCCTATTTGTGGTGATAAACTGCCGTTTGGGCCCATGGGAGGGCTCAGAAGGAAAGGACCACCATGTGGCCTACTGGGAATTTTCTGGTGCTAAGTCGTGTGTGCAGAAGCCCCTGAGGTATCAGTACAGTTGAAACCCCCGAGAAGTGACCCCGTTTTAAAAACGACACCCCTTAAGGAATTCATCTAGAGGTGTAGTGAGCATTTTGACCCCACAGGTATTGTGTAAAAGATAATGCGCAGCAGATGGTGCAGAGTGAGATTTGCAATTTTCTATATATATGCCATGTCAGTGTCCGATATATTGTGCCCAGCATGTGCCACCGGAGACATACACCCCATAAACTGTAATGTTGGCTCTCCCGGGTACGGCAATACCCTACATGTGGCTGTTATCAGCTGCCTGGGCACACAGCAGGGCTCAGAGGGGAAAGATGAGGAGGGGTAAGCTGTGCGAAGTGGATCAGAGCGAGTAAAACTGGGGTAAATTAAAAATAAAGGGATGAATGATAAATTTGAAAACACTCTTTCATACAGAGCTCTGGTTTTTCGGGACACGCGTCACATTGATATATTGTGTCCTTCCTTATCCCCCTCTTATAGCAGACTCTGCACCTCTTTTGACTTTTTCCCTTCTTGCCAGTTTGGGGAACTTCTCCTAAAAAGTGTTGCCCTGGTACGATGCCTGTGGCCCCGCTTCCAGAAGTACTGTAAGGCTTCAGGACTTGATCTGACAAGTCCACCCCTCCCATGTACCTATTGTAGTCCAGGATGCAGTCTAGTTTGGGGGTCCCTGTACTGGTACCTCGTACAGGTACATGGGTACTGGTGTGGCATCTCCCTGGTCTTGTACTTGACACACAATATGTTGCTGCTAGATTGTGCCCTTCTCTCACCCCTTCTGAGTGTTTGCCCAAGCAGAGTCGTAGGGAGGCCTCTCAGGTTTCTTCTAGCAGTGCCGCATGCCGCAGGACTTCTGGAAGCGAGGCAGTTGAAGAGTGGGACGCTGGTATAAAAATTATCCAGGTAGAGGTGGTAACCCTGGTCCAGCAGTGGGTGCACCAAATCCCACACAATTTTTGTATTAACTCCCAGTAAGGGGGGGCATTCTGGGGGCTGAGAACTGGTGTCCTTCCCTTCATATATCCTAAATTTGTAGGTATACCCGGATGCACTCTCGCACAGCTTATACATCTTCACGCCATACCTTGCCCTCTTACCCGGCAGGTACTCGCGGAATTGAAGCCTCCCTTTCAAATGTACCAGGGATTCATCTATAGAAATACACTTCTCGGGGGTGAATGCTTGGGAAAACCGGGCACTGAAATGGTCTAATAGGGGTCTCCGTTTATACAAACGGTCAAAACTGTGGTCATCTCGGGGTGGGCACGGCTCATTATGAGTATAATGTAGAAAGCGAAGTATTGCCTCATTTTTATTTTATTTTTTAGTTTCCAGCTCAGTTCTGAAGTTGCTTTGAGGGGCCCATATATTAGACACCCTTATCAAACACCCCATTTCAGAAACTAGACCCCTCAAAGTATTCACAACAGCATTTAAAAAGTTTATTAACCCTTTAGGCGTTTCACAGGAATTTAGAGCAAAGTAGAGGTGACATTTAATTAATTTAATTAAATTTATTAGGCACCATGTCCGGTTTGAAGAGGTCTTGTGGTGCTAAAACAGTGGAAACCCCCCAAAAGTGACCCCTATTTGGAAACTAGAGACCTTGAGGAATCCATTGTAGTTTTCTTGGGGTGCATGCGACTTTTTGATCAGTTTTTATTCTAATTTTAGGTGGCGTGGTGACTAAAAAAACAGCAATTTTACTATTGTTTTTTATTCAATTTTTTTTACAGCGTTCACCGTGCGCTATAAATGACATATTCACTTTATTCTGCGGGGCGATACGATTACGGCGATACCAGATGTTTATATTTTTTTTTTATGTCTTATGGCGTTTGCACAATAAAATACATTTTGTAAAATATAATTTATTTTTTGTGTTACCTTATTCTAAGAGCCATAACTGTTTTATTTTTCCATCAGGAAAGTCGTGCGAGGACTTATTTTTTGCGTAACGAACTGTAGTTTCGATCAGGACCATTTTTAGGTACATGCGACTTTTTGATCTCTTTTTATTCCATTTTTTGGGAGGTGAAGTGACCAAACAATTGTGATTGTGGTACAGTTTATTATTATTTTCTCTTACGGCGTTCACCGCGCGGGATAAATAACGACATCGTTTTGTAGTTCAGGACGTTACGGACGCGGTGATACCAATTATGTATAGTTTATTTGTTTATTTATGTATTTTTATTAATAATAAAGAACTGATAAGGGAAAAAGGGGGACTTTTACTTTTATTACTTTTAAATCTTTTATTTTCTTATTTTTACACAACTTTTTTTTACTTTTTTACACTTTTTTTACTTTGTCCCACTAGGGGACATGAGGGCAGGAGGCTCTGATCGCTATTCTAATACACTGCACTACATGCGTAGTGCAGTGTATTAGAACTGTCAGCTGTTCGCTGACAGCAAGCATAGTGGGTCCTGATTTTGTCGGGACCCACTAGGCTTCCGTCGATGGCGTAGCCAGAGTCCATTGTTAGGATTCTGGTTGCCATAGTAGCCATCACGGCCCGCTATCGTGTAGCAGGCCGGCGATGGCAGCTTAACCCCTAAGAAGCGGCTTCTAAGGGGTTAATCGGCGGGGACCACCGCGATCGGTACCTGCACACTAAGCTGTGATAGCCTGCTGTCGGAAACAGCAGGTATCACAGCTCAAACACGCGCCGGGATTAAATGGCGCCGTGTTTACTCAGGTCAGTAATAGTACTGACCTGAGCGCGAACGTTCTACTTAGCAGGACGTACTATTACTGACCTGAGCGCGAAGGGGTTAATACCGAAATGTTGGCCTACTGAAAAGTATGTAAAGTAGATGCCCTCAATACTTGGTCGGGGCTCCATTTGCATGAATTACTGCATCAATGCGGTGTGGCATGGAGGCGATGAGCCTGTGGCACTGCTGAAGTGTTATGGAAGCCCAGGTTGCTTTGATAGCGGCCTTCATCTGCATTGTTTGGTCTGGTGTCTCTCATCTTCCTCTTGACAATACCCCATAGATTCTCTATGGTGTTTAGGTCAGATGAGTTTGCTTGCCAATCAAGCACAGTGATATTGTGGTTATTAAACCAGGTATTGGTACTTTTGGCAGTGTGGGCAGGTGCCAAGTCCTGCTGGAAAATGAAATCAGCATCTCCATAAGGCTGGGTTCACACATGGCGGAATTTCACTTAAATTCCGCTGCGGACACTGCGCAGCGTTAATCCGCAGCGGAGCCGTTTGTCCATTGACTTACACTTTAATTTAGCAGTGTTCGTTTAGACGAGGCGTAAAATTCCGCTGCGGAGCATAGGCTGCGGAGCGGAATTTGGTGTCCGCAGCATGCTCTGTCTGTTGCGGAGCAGTGGCGGACTCATGGCGGAATTTCTCCATTGACTTCAATGGAGATTCTAATTTCCGCAATGAAGTCCGCAGCTGTCATGCACATGTTATGTGTGCTGCGGATCCGTCTTGCTTTTTTAACTTGACATTTCTTCATTCTGGCTGGACCTATGTATTTCTAGGTCTACAGCCAGACTGAGGAAGTCAATGGGGCTCCCGTAATGACGGGAGCGTTGCTAGGAGACGTCAGTAAATAGTCACTGTCCAGGGTGCTGAAAGAGTTAAGCGATCGGCAGTAACGGTTTCTTCACCCTGGACAGTGACTACCGATCACAATATACAGCAACCTGTAAAAAAATATAAGTTCATACTTACCGAGAACTCCCTGCTTCTGTCTCCAGTCCGGCTTCCCAGGATGACGTTTCAGTCTAAGTGACGGCTGCAGCCAATCACAGGCCAATAACAGGCTGCAGCGGTCACATGGACTGCCGCGTCATCCAGGGAGGTCGGGCTGGATGCCGAAAGAGGGACGCGTCACCAAGACAACGGCCGGTAAGTATGAAATTCGTTTACTTTCACTAGGGAAAGTGCTGTCCCTTCTCTCTATCCTGCACTGATAGGGAGAAGGGAAGCACTTTTCCCGCAGTCCGCAGCAGCTAGTCCGCATCAATTTACTGCACATTTTGTGCAGATCCGCAGCAGAATCTGCAACGCAGATTCTGTGCGGCATTGATGCGGACAGTTGCGGAGGAAATCCGCCACGTGTGGTCATGCCCTAAAGCTTGTCAGCAGAGGGAAGCATGAAGTGCTCTAAAATTTCCTGCTGGACGGCTGCGTTGACTCTGGACTTGATATAACACAATGCAGAGGCGTAGCTAGGTTCTCCAGCAAAGATTCAGTTTGGCGTCCCCCCCGCCACCAACCTCTTTCCCGACATCTCCTTCCCCCTCGCCGTGTTTGTTTTCTCTACCAATCGACGTGTCATTTCTTTTTATGTAACGCGAGCATAAAATTATTTGTACATTTCACAAGCAATATAGTACTATACACAACACCAGAACCAAGCACAGTACATATATACAGCACCAGCACCAGCACAAATACAGCTCAATTTAGTGCAACCCCTGCTGTATAGGTGTGTACGGCGTAAAACTACAGCTCCCAGCATGGCCCGAACAATGGTAAGGATATGCTGGGAGATGCCGTTTCACAAAAAATAAATCCTATCATAATCATACCACCCATCATCTCGCTGCCGATCATACAGTGACTACATTACTGATTAGAGGCAGAATAAACATTTACATTAAGTGACTCACTAGTGACGTCTCAGATTCTAGTTCTTTTTCTCCATTTGGTCCAGACCTCTATGATGAATTCTCCCGGTCCATTTCTGCAGTTTGCCGCTCAGATGTCTTCAGCTTCTCACTTTCCCAACATTTCTGAACCTATAAATAAATATAAAGTTATCATTATACCACACACTACGCCCCTAAATATAATAGCGCCATACACTGCACCTCTAATTATAATAGCACCATACACCGTGTCCCACACACACACTGTGCCCTCTGTAGATAGTGCCTGCCATAGAGCCCCCTGTAGATAGTGCCTGCCATAGAGCCCCTGTATATAGTGTCCCACAAATAACTCCCCCTATAGTCCTCTACAGATAGCCCACCCCTGTATATAGCCCCCTGTAGATATAGCCCACCCCTGTATAGAGCTCTACAGATAGCCCAACCATGTATGTAGCCCCCCTGTAGATATAGCCCACCCCTGTATATAGTGCTCCACATATAGTCCACCCCTGTATATAGTGTTTCACAGATAGCCCACCCCTGTATATAGCCCCCCCTGTACATATAGTCCACCCCTGTATATAGTGCTCCACTAGATAGTCCACCCCTGTATATAGTGCTCCACAGATAGCCCACCCCTGTATATACTATATACAAGGGTGGGCTATCTGTGGAGCACTATATACAGGGGTGGACTATATGTACAAGGGGGCTATATACAGGGGTGGGCTTTCTGTGGAGCACTATAGGGGGAGCTATTTGTGGGATACTATATACAGGGGTGGGCTATATCTACAGGGGGACTATATACAGGGGTGGGCTATATCTACAGGGGGACCATATCTACAGGGCTGGGCTATACACAGGGCTGGGCTATACACAGGGCTGGGATATACACAGGGGGGCTATATCTACAGGGGTGGGCTATACACAGGGGGGCTATATCTACAGGGGTGGGCTATACATAGGGGGGCTATATACAGGGGTGGGCTATATACAGGGGGAATATATCTACAGGGGGCTATATCTACAGGGCTGGGCTATATACAGGGCGACTATATCTACAGGGGGGGCTATATACTGGGGTGGGCTATTTATGGAGCACCATATACAGGGGTGGGCTATATCTACAGGGGGCTATATACTTTATAGCCCACCCCTGTATATGGTGCTCTATAGACAGCCCACTCCAGTATATAGCCCCCCTGTAGATATAGTCCCCCTGTATATAGCCCCCCTGTAGATATAGTCCCCCTGTATATAGCCCAGCAGATATAGTCCCCCTGTATATAGCCCCCTGTAGATATAGTCCCCCTGTATATAGCCCAGCAGATATAGTCCCCCTGTATATAGCCCAGCCCTGTAGATATAGTCCCCCTGTATATAGCCCCCCCTGTAGATATAGTCCCCCTGTATATAGCCCCCCTGTAGATATAGTCCCCCTGTATATAGCCCAGCAGATATAGTCCCCCTGTATATAGCCCAGCAGATATAGTCCCCCTGTATATAGCCCAGCAGATAGTCCCCCTGTATATATAGTCCCCCTGTAGATATAGTCCCCCTGTATATAGCCCCCCTGTATATAGCCCAGCAGATATAGTCCCCCTGTATATAGCCCAGCCCTGTAGACATAGTCCCCCTGTATATAGCCCCCCTGTAGATATAGTCCCCCTGTATATAGCCCCCCTGTATAGTCCCCCTGTATATAGCCCAGCAGATATAGTCCCCCCTGTATATAGCCCAGCAGATATAGTCCCCCCTGTATATAGCCCAGCAGATATAGTCCCCCTGTATATAGCCCAGCAGATATAGTCCCCCTGTATATATAGTCCCCCTGTATATAGCCCCCCTGTAGATATAGTCCCCCTGTATAGTCCCCCTGTATAAAGCCCAGCAGATATAGTCCCCCTGTATATATCCCAGCAGATATAGTCCCCCTGTATATAGCCCAGCAGATATAGTCCCCCTGTATATATAGTCCCCCTGTATATAGCCCCCCTGTAGATATAGTCCCCCTGTATATAGCCCAGCAGAAATAGTCCCCCTTTATATAGCCCACCCCTGTAGATATAGTCCCCCTGTATATAGCCCCCCTGTAGATATAGTCCCCCTGTATATAGCCCAGCAGATATAGTCCCCCTGTATATAGCCCAGCCCTGTAGATATAGTCCCCCTGTATATAGCCCAGCCCTGTAGATATAGTCCCCCTTTAGATAGATAGTCCCCCCCGTAGATAAAGTCCCCCGTGTAGACAAAGTCCCCCCCGCAGATACAGCCACACTTCTATTACAATTAAAAAAAAATATCAAACTCACATTATTCCCGCTCCCACGCCGCCCAGCAACCATGGAGACCTGCTCTCTTCTGCGCAGGTCTCCTGGGGGTTGAACGCGGCGTCTATGAAAGGCGCTGATTGGCTGGGCAGGATGACTTTCCCTGTCAGTCAGTCAGCGCCTTTCATCGATGGAAGCGTCCTGGTACAAAAGGTACCAGTCGCTTCATTCGTGGAGAAGCGCTGAATGGCCGGGCACGGAACGTGCCCGGTCATTTATTGCTTCTAATTGTACCTGTGTCCTTGCGACACAGGTACAATTATAGTGCAGGAGGAGGGGGCGCTGGCGCCCCCCTCTGAACTACGCCCGGGGCACATGCCCCGCTTGCCCCCCCCTAGCTACGCCCCTGCACAATGGACCAACACTGTTGCTCAGTGGTCCAAAGTCCTGTTTTCAGATGAAAGTAAATTTTGCATTGCATTTGGAAATCAAGGTCCCAGAGTCTGGAGGAAGAGTGGGGAGGCATCAATCCAAGTTGCTTGCGGTCCAGTGTGAAGTTTCCACAGTCAGTGATGGTTTGGGGAGCCATGTCATCTGCTGGTTGGTCCACTGTGTTATACCAAGTCCAGAGTCAACGCAGCCATCTACCAGGAAATTTTTGAGCACTTCATGCTTCCCTCTGCTGACAAGCTTTATGGAGATGTTGATTTCATTTTCAACAGGACTTGGCACCTGCCAACACTGCCAAAAGAACCAATACCTGGTTTAACCCCTTCCCACAAACCGCAGTACAGTTACGTCACGGTGATGGCGCGGGCTCAGAAGCGAGCTTAAGAGAGCGCAGAATCTGAGGGGTTTTTACCCGACCGGCAACCCAGCGATGCAATCGCTGGGTTTCTATGGCAACCGAAGGCCAAATAATGGCCTCCGTGTCTTCCTTGTACGGAAGCCGCTGAGGACCCGCCTCCGGCAGGTCGTCATAGTTTTGCAGGTCAGTCAATAACTGACAGATCTAATACACTGCACTACGTATGTAATGCAGTGTATTAGAATAGCGATCAGAGCATCAGACCTTCAAGTCCCCAAGTGGGACAGGTAAAAAAAAAAACTTAATAAAAATGTTGTCAAAAAATAAAAACACACAAGTTTCAAGTAAAAAAAAAAGAAGCCAGCCTTTTTCCCATAATTCTTTTATTATTGGAAAAAACCTATAAAAAAAACCATACATAATTGGTATCCCTGCGCCCATAAAGACCCAAACTATAAAACTGTTATGTAATTTATCCCAAAAGGTGAACGTCGTAAAAAAAAAAGAAAACCGCCAGAATCTTTGTTTTTAGGTCACATCTCCTCCCAAAAAATTGTATATAAAGTGATCAAAAAGTCACATTTACTCCAAAATAGTACCAATAAAAATGATAACCCGTACCGCAAAAAATAACCCCTGACACAACTTTGTCCACGCAAAAATAAAAAAGTTATGGGTTTTAGAATATAGCGATACAGAAAAAACGTATTTTGTTTAAAAAGTGATTTTATTGTGCAAAAGCTGCAATACATAAAAAAAATATAAATTTGGTATCGCAGAATAAAGTTAACATGTAATTTATGGCGCACGGTGAATGCCAAAAAAAAACCAATAATAACCTATTGCAGATTTGCTTGTTTTTGGTCATTTCCTATTCCAAAAAATGAAATAAAAAGTGATCAAAAAGTCGTATGTGTCCCAAAACGATACCAATAAAATCGACAGCTTGTCTCGCAAAAAACGAGCCCGCACACAGCTCCATCCACCGAAAAAAGTTATGGCCCTAGTAATACGGTGATTAAAAAAACATCCCGATGTGCAGGTCGGAGTGGTACATTCCTTCAGTTTCAGGGCCCTAGTATTTAGGAACTAGGAAGAGATATAGCACGTCTGCTGGACGCGAGGGCGCCTGTGTTATACCAGCGCAACGCTTCCCAGTAAAATTTACCAAACTACAAAGAAGAAGTCCCTAAAAGGTGCAGAGTGTTACAAAAGGGGGATAAAAAAAGAATACCGTTTATCCTTTCAACTCTGGCCTGTGCATAAAAGATTGCTTCACAGCGTGCCACACATCTATGGACAATTGTATTATTTACCCCATTATTATACCCTTATTATGCCCGGATGTACTCCGCACAGATTACATATGCCTCCACATTATAAACTGAAATACCAGTTATACTCAAACAAAACTACTACCAAGCAAAATCCACGCTCCAAATGGCGCTCCTTCCCTTTTTAGCCCTCATGTGCCCAATCAGCAGTTTACGTCCATAAGTAAGGCATTACCATACCCGGTAGAACCCGCTGTGTTTCAGTCCAGTAGCACACCAGGGCCACATGTGGGATATTTCCTAAAACGGCAAAATCCGGTCAATAAATATTGAGTTGCATTTCTCTGGTAAAGCCTTCTGTGTTACAAAAAAAATAATAGATTAAAAATCAATTTCTGCAAAAAAAAAGAAATTTGTAGATTTCACCTCTACTTTGCTTTAATTCTTGTGAAACGCCTAAAGGTTTAAAGGGAAGGTGTCATGAAAAATTTTTTTTTTATGTTATTGCTTTTAGTATGTCATTACATTTTTATTTATTTGTGTTTTTGTGTTGTACTTTTTTGTTTTGTCTTTCTTTTACTTCTCTATGGGGGCTGCATTTTTTTTTTCATCTCTGTATGTGTCGATTAACGACACATACAGAGATGGAATACGGCACATACATCCCCATAGAGAATGCGAACGGGAGCCGTTCCATTCACTATAGCGTACGCCCGTCTGTGTGGGAACGGCGCATGCACCGCTCCCACACAGTCCAAAAGGAAGGTCTTCGGCTGAGCGACATCTGGCGCCATTTTCACGTGGACCGGAAGCCGCGGCCGGACAGTAAGATGACTACTTCCGGTCACGGCTTCCATCCATGTGTTCAGAAGCCAGGACTAGGAGCGGTGGCAGCGGCAGTAGCAGGCATGTTTGTGTATGTGATGTGTGTGTATGTTCGTGTTATACGGTCTGATTACCACTGTATCTAATCCTCCTACACTATGCATTCGCTCAAAATATGGCGGCACACAGTGTAGGAGGTTTGAACATTCAACCCCCTCCTTTCTCCTGGCACTAGCCAGGATAAAGGAGGGGGGATTGTGTGAGCACACTAGAGCGAGTGTGTCTTCTCCAATTTTGCAGCATAAAGCAAGGAGGTTGATTTACCACATGCCAATGCTGCAATTTTGGGAATTGCTCCCTCTAGTGACCAGCACATGGAAATGTTATAAATTAGAATCTAATGTATAATATTTCCTGACTTGTGAAAAAAATTAGAATATGTAATCATTTATATACTAACCGTTTAACTAAAAAAATATAAAAATATATATCTATATATATATATATATATATTTTTTTTTTTTCTAGCGACACATTCCCTTTAAGAAACTTTCTAAATGCCGTTATGAATACTTTGAGGGGTGCAGTTTTTAAAATGGGGTGACTTATTGGGGGTTTCTAATATATAAGACCCTCAAAGCCACTTCACAACTGTACTGGTCCCTGAAAAGATAGCCTTTTGAAATTTTCTTGAAATTGTGAGAAATTGTTGCTAAAGCTGTAACGCCCTAGAAAAATAAAAGGATGTTCAAAAAACTATACCAATCTAAAGTAGACATATGGGGGATGTTAATTAGCAACTATTTTGTGTGGCATAACTGCCGATCTTACACGCAGATACATTTAAATGCAGATAAAATGCTAATTTTTGTGATTTTTCGCTAAAACTTGGTGTTTTTTCACAATTAAATACTGAATGTATCGAGCAAATTTTGCCAGTGACAAAGTCCAATCTGTCACGAGAAAACAATCTCAGAATCGCTTGGATAGGTAAAAGCATTCTGTAGTTATTACTGCATAAATTGAAAGGTCAGATTTGAAAAATGGGGCTCTTTCAGGAAGGTTAAAAGTGGCCACAGCAGGAAGAGGTTAATAACCACAGTATCACTGTGCTTGATTGACCAGCAAACTCATCTGTCCTAAACACCATAGAGAATCTATGGGGTATTGTCAAGAGGAAGATGAGACACCAGACCCAACAATGCAGACGAGCTGAAGGCCGCTATCACAACCTGGGCTTCCATAACACCTCAGCAGTGCCACAGGCTGATCGCCTCCATGCCATGCCACATTGATGCAGTAATTCATGCAAAAGGTGCCCCTAACCAAGTATTGGGGGCATATCCTTTACATACTTTTCAGTAGGCCAACATTTCTGTATTAAAAATCATTGATTTAATATTCAAATTTTCTGAGAAACTAAATTTTGGATTTTCATGAACTGTTACCATAATCTTCAACATTAAAATAAAAAAAAATGCTGGAAATAGATCACTGTGTGTAATGAATCTATTAACCCTTTCACGACCAAGGACGAAAATGCACGTCCTGGTCGGCTGCTAGTTCCCGCACCAGGACGTGCATTTTCGTCCGCATTTCAAACTGTCACTCTGTGTAAACACAGAGTGACAGGCGCGCGTTGACAGCTGTCCTAGACAGCTGAGACATCAGTCTCGCCGGACAGCGGACCATCGCCGCTGCTTTCGGCAGTTAACCCCTTAAGTGCGGCGACGGATTGTCGTCGCCGCATTTAAGTGGTTTGAAGCACATCGGCAGCCCCCACGAAGTGATCGTGGGGGCTACCGATGCTTGTCACGGCAATCGGAGGTCAGATAATGACCTCCGGGTTGCCATGTACGGAAGCCTCGGAGGAACAGCCACCGGCCGTTCCTCCTCTGCTTCCTGTCAGTGTGACAGTCACGTCACAATGACAGTTAGAGTACATCACACTACGTGTGTAGTGTAATGTACTCTAGCAGCGATCAACGCTGCAAGACTAAGTGTCCCCTAGTGGGACAAGTAAAAAAAGTAAAAAAAAGTAATAAAAATGTTTAAAAAAAAGTGTAAAAATAAAAGTATAAGTTCTATAAACACTAAATGCTTTTTTTCCTATAATAAGACTTTTATTATAGAAAAAAAATGAACACGTTAAAAAAGTACACATATTTTGTATCACCGCGTTCGTAACGACCCCAACTATAAAACTATAATGTTATTTTTCCCGCACGATGAACACCCCAAAAAAATCAATCAAAAACGACGACAGAATCAAAATTTTTTTGGTCACCACCGCTCCCTAAATAAAGAATAAAAAGTGATCAAAAAGTCGCATGTTCCCAAAAATAGTACCAATAAAAACTTCTATCTGTCCCGCAAAAAACAAGCCCTTACACAGCTTTTTTGACTAAAAAATAAAAAAATTATGGCTCTCAGAATATGGGGACACAGAAATTTTTTTGTTTATAAATAAGTCATTTTATTGTGCAAACGCTAAAAAAAAGGACCAAACCTATATACATCTGGTATCGCCGTAATCGTACCGACCCGCAGAATAAAGTAAAAATTTAATTTATAGCGTACGGTGAGCGCCGCAAAAAGAAAACCTAAAAAATGGTGTCAGAATTCCTGTTTTTTGCTCAGGATTGCAAAAAAATTGAACAAAAAGTGATTTAAAAAAAATCGCATGTACCCCAAAATGGTACCAATGAAAACTACAGATTGTCCCGCAACAAATAAGCCCTCACATGACTCCGGTGGTGAAAAAATAAAAAAGTTCTGGCTCTCAGAATATGGCGATGCAAAATGTTCCAAAAGCGGATAAGATCGGGCGCCATTTATCAGTGTGACACCAGTCACATATCTATGAATTATTATTTATTTACCCCATTATTATACCCTCTTATTATACCTTGATGTACCCCGCACAGATTACATATACCCTGATGTACCCCGCACAGATTACATATGCCCCCCACATTATAAACTGAAATACAAGCGAAACCCAAAACAGAAAAACTACCAAGCAAAATCTGCGCTCCAAAAGCAAAATGGCGCTCCCTCCCTTCTGAGCCCTGCAGCGTGCCCAAGCAGTAGTTTGCGCCCACACATACGGTGTCGCCATACCCGAGAGAACCCGCTTAACGTTTTATGAGGTATTTGTCTTCTGTGGCACACACTGGGCACAACATATTATGCACTAAAATGGCATATCGGTGGAAAATTGCAATTTTCACTTTGAACCATCCGCAGTGCACTAACCCCTTTGCGCACTATGACTTAATTGCCCGTCATGGTGCGGCGGTTGATGTATGGAGCCGGCTCACGTTCTGAGCCCGCTCCATACGCTGCGGGTGTCGGCTGTGTATTACAGTAGGCCCCCTCCGTACTAACGGACAGGAACAGCGATCGCTCTGTTACAGAAGCCTGTAAGAATAACAATATACTGCAATACATTAGTATTGCAGTGTATTGTACCAGTGATCCAATGATCGCTGGATCAAGTCCCCTAAGGGGATTGATTAATAAAATGTGTAGAAGAATTATAGTTATTAGTAGTGAGAATTTTTTTTTTTTAAAGTTAAAAAAACAAAACACCTTTTCACATTTTTCTTCTAAAGTAATGTAAAAAAATGAACAAAATTGGTATCGCTACGTCCGTAAAAGTCAGAACTATTACAATATACCATTATTTAATTTGCACAGTGCACACCTTAAAAAAAATTAATAATTGAAACCGCCAAAATCGCAGTTTTTTTTTTTGTCACCTTTGCTCTAAAAAAAAAAATGTAATACAACTTTTGAATCACTTTTTATGTACCAAAAAATGGTACCAATAAGAACTGCAGCTCCTCCCGCAAGAAATAAGCCCTCACACCGCTCTATTGATGGAAAAATAAAAAAGTTATGGCTCTTGGAAAGCGGGGAGGGAAAATCTAAAATAAGAAAGCAAAAACTGGATCAGTCCTGAAAGAGTTAATTCATTTCTAATGAAAAAAACGTAAGACCCCATGTGGGGTATTTCCGTACTTGGGAGAAATTGCTTTATAAAAAATGGTTGTTTTTTTCCTTCTTTATCCCTTGTGAAAATGAGAAAATTCAAAATTTTAGTGGAAAAAATTTTGATATTAATTTTCGCGCCCTAATTCTAATAAACTCTGCAAAAGACCCGTGGGGTGTAAATGCTCACTATACCCCTAGAAAAATTCCTTGAAGGTTTTTCCAAAATGGGGTCACTTTTGGGGGGTTTCCACTGTTTTGGTCCCTCCAGAGCAAAATCATAAATCCAAATGGCGCTCCTTCACTTCTGAGCCCTGCTGTGGGTCCAAACAGCAGTTTATTACCACATATGGGGTATTGTCGTAATCGGGAGACATTGCTTTACAAATGTTGGGGTGCATTTTCTTCGTTATTCCTTGTAAATAATAAAAATTTCTATGTTGTTTCAGAAAAAAAGTACATTTTAATTTTTACAGACTAATTCCAATATATTTAGCGAAAAACCTGTGTGGTCAAAATGCTAACTATACCCCTAGATAAATACCTTAAGGGGTCTAGTTTTCGAAATGGGGTCGTTTATGGGCAGTTTCTATCGTTCTGGCAGCTCAAAGCTTCTCCAAATGTACAGTGGGGCCTAAAACATTTTCAAGCAAAATATGAGTCCTGAAAGCCTCCGGGTGCTCCCTTCCTTTGGGGCCCTGCCGTGTGTCCAAACAACGCATTAGGGCCACAATGTGGGTATTTTTGAAAACAGGAGAAAGAGGGTGATAGATTTTTGGGTGTGTTTCTTCATTTTCATATTCGCTTTACAAAGAAATCGGTCTTCAAACAAATACTTTTATGAAAAAAGTGAAATTATTTTTTTTTTCACCTGATATGCATTAAATTTAGCAAAGAACTGTGGGGTCAAAATAATTACTATACACCTAAATAATTACGTTATGGGGTCTAGTTTTCGAAATGGGGTAGTTTATGGGGAGTTTCTATCGTTCTGGCAGCTCAAAGCCTCTCCAAATGTACAGTGGGGAATAAAACATTTTCAAGCAAAATGAGTCCTGAAAGCCTCCGGGTGCTCCCTTCCTTTTGGGCCCTGCCGTGTGTCCAGGCAGCGCATTAGGGCCACAATGTGGATATTTTTGAAAACAGGAGAAACAGGGTGATATATTTTGGGGTGTGTTTCTTCATTCTCATGGTCGCTTTACACAGAAATCGGTCTTCAAAGTGATACTTTTATGAAAAAAGTGTTTTTTGGCTTTTTTTCACCTGCTATGCATTAAATTTAGAAAAAAACTGTGGGGTCAAAGTACGCACTACACCCCTAGATAAATACCTTAAGGGGTCTAGTTTTCTAAATGGGGTCGTTTATGGGGAGATTCTATCGCTCTGGTAGCTCAAAACCTCTCCAAATGTACAGTGGGGCCTAAAACATTTTCAAGCAAAATATGAGTCCTGAAAGCCTCCGGGTGCTCCCTCCCTTTCGGGCCCTGTCGTGTGTCCAAGCAATGCATTAGGGTCACAATGGGGGCATTTTTGAAACCAGGAGAAACAGGGTGATATATTTTGGGGTGTGTTTCTTCATTCTCATGGTCACTTTACACAGAAATCGGTCTTCAAAGTGATACTTTTATGAAAAAAGTGAAATTATATTTTTTTACGCCTGCTTTGCATGAATTCTTACAAAAAAACTGTGGGGTCAAAATACTTACAACACCCCTTAATAAATACCTTAAGGGGTGTAGTTTTCAAAATGGGGTCACTTGTGGGGGTTTCCACCATTCTGACACCTATGAGCCTCTGAAAACCTGGCTTGGTGCAGGAAAACAAAATGTACTTAAAAATGTATAAAATGATTACTAAATTTGTAAGTCTTCCAAATTGCTCAAAAAAAAAAAATTTTCTTTCAAAAGTGCTGCCAAAATAGAGTAAAGAGATGGAAATATATATTTAATTAAAAAAATTGTGCAGTATGTATGTACATATGTGACATATTGCAGTTAAAAATAGGGAAAAATGATAATTTTTACAAAATTTCTTCAATTTCTCTATTTTTTTAATTAATTTCCGCAAATCGTATCAGTCTACTTTTACCACTAAAATAAAGTACAACATGTGACGAAAAAACAATGTCAGAATTACTTGGATATTCAAAACTTTCACAGAGTTATTCTCTGATAAAGTCAGACATACCAGATTTGACATATCTGGCTTGGTCATTAAGGTACAAACATGCCCGGTCATTAAGGAGTTAAAGGGGTTTTCCAATCCTTTATTTATTTTTTTTATTTATTTTTTAAATCAATGCAATGTTCCTCTATTAATATATTAGTGCACTCTGACTATCTTTTTCTTGATAATTAATGGTTTTAGTAACATTACTCCCAATTGTTTACCTTGAGAAAATTCGCTCTTTTCTCCCATTCCCCCCATAAAAAATTAAATAAAAATTAATCTATAAGTCCTATGTACCCCAAAATAGTACTAATGAAAACTACACATTGTCCCGCAAAAATCAAGCCCACATACGGCCACATCGACGGAAAAATAAAAACGTTACGGCTCTTGGAATGCGGCGATGCAAAAACAAGTAATTTTTTTCTAAAAGGCTTTTTATTGTGCAAACGTAGGAAAACATAAAACCTTTACATATTTGGTATCCCCGTAATCGTGCCGACCCATAGAATAAAGTTAACATGTTATTTACGCTGCATAGTAAACGGCGTAAACTTATAACGTGAAAATCAATGCTGGAATAGCTGCTTATTTTCAATACTCTCCTAAAATAAAGTTAATAAAAGTTAATCAATATATTATAAGCATCTAAAAATTGTACAACTACAAAATACAACTCGTCCCGCAAAAAACAAGCCCTTATACGGCCATATAGACGGAATAAAAAAAAAGTTACGACTCTTGGAATGCGACCGTGAAGAAACAAAAAATAATCCAAAGGTCATTAACGCGCAAAATGGCCTGGTCATTAAGGGGTTAAACGGTTTGAAGAGGTCTTGTGGTACCAAAACAGTGGAAACCCCCAAAAGTTGACCCCATTTTGGAAACTAGACCCCTTGAGGAATTCATTGTAGTTTTCTTGGGGTGCATGCGGCTTTTTGATCAGTTTTTATTCTATTTTTAAGTGGCGTGGTGACTAAAAAACAGCAATTCTACTATTGTTTTTTTATTCTATTTTTGTTACAGCGTTCACCGTGTGCTATAAATGACATATTCACTTTATTCTATGGGGCGATACGATTAGGGCTCATTTACACGAGCGTGTTATACGTCCGTGCAACGCGCGTTGCAGGGGCCTATGTTAGTCTATGGGGCCGTGCAGACAAGTGTGTGATTTTCACGCAGCGTATGTCCGCTCCGTGAAACGCACGACGTCCTATATTTGTGCGCTATTCGCGCATCACACACCCATTGAAGTCAATGGGTGTGTGAAAACCACGCATGTCACACGGAAGCAATTCTGTGGGACAAGCGGGGTTCGCGCAACAGCACTGTAAAGGATGAATGAAAACAGAAAAGCACCACGTTCTTTTCTGTTTACAAACATCCAAACGGAGTGTCATAATGATGGCGGCTGCGCGAAAACCACGCAGCCGCGCATCATAAAGGGCTGACACACGGAGCTGTTAAGTGCCTTTTGCACACGCAAAACGCCGCGTTTTTTGCTTGCGCAAAACGCACACGCTCGTGTAAACCCGGCCTTACGGTGACACCAGATGTTTATAGGTTTTTTTTATGTCTTATGGCGTTTGCACAATAAAATACGTTTTGTAAAAAATAATTTACTTTTTGTTACCTTATTCTAAGCGCCAGAACTTTATTATTTTTTCCATCAATAAAGCCGTGCGAGGACTTATTTTTTGCGTAACGAACTGTAGTTTCCATCATTACCATTTTTAGGTACATGCGACTTTTTGATCTATTTTTAATACATTTTTGGGGAGGTGAAGTGACCAAACAATTGTGATTGTGGTACGGTTTGTTATTATTTTCTTTTACGGCATTCACCGCGCGGCATAAATAACTAAACAATTTTGTAGTTCAGGCCGTTACGGACGCGGCGATACCAATTATGTATAGTTTTTTTATTTATATATTTTTATTAATAATAAATGACTGATAAGGGGAAAAAAAGGGGATTTTTTCACTTTTAAAACTTTTATTTTCTTATTTTTACACCTTTTTTTTAACTTTATTACTTTGTCCCACTAGGGGACTTGAGGGCAGCAGGCCCTGATCGCTATTCTAATACACTGCACTACATGCGTAGTGCAGTGTATTAGAACTGTCAGCTACTCACTGACAGCAAGCATAGTGGGTCCTGACGTTGTCAGGACCCACTAGGCTTCCGTCTATAGCATAGCCGGACGCCATTGTTTGGTGTCCGGTTGCCATAGTAACCATCGCCGGCCGCTATCGTGTAGGAGGCCGGCGATGGTAACTTAACCCCTAAAAAGCCACGATCTCTATTGAACGCGGCTTTTAAGGGGTTAAACAGCGGGGACACAGCGATCGGTCCCCGCTGTAGGAGCTGCGGCAGCTGCTGTACGAGACAGCAGCTGTCACAGCTCCTGCATCTGTCGGGAAGACGGCCGAAATTCCCGCAACTTCATATTCCATTGCTAATTTCCCAGAGCATGCGCGGTGGAGTGTGTTAACCACGCATGCTCTAATCAGATAAAGAAGCACGTGGTACGGTTACGTCATTTGTGACGTAACCGTACAGTGTGAAAGCCAGAAACCGGAAGTAAGGTAGCAGACCAAATGGACGGGTCTGCACAGGAAGTGCAGATTTTGCTTTACTAAGGGGGCGGTGACGATGATGAAACGTAAGTACATTGTAAAGTTGTATATTTTTCATTGTTTAATTTTACTTCCGGAAAACCCCTTTAAATACATCAGTTTCACTTTTTGAATTGAATTACTGAAATAAACTTTTTGATGATCTTCTCAATCATTGAGGACTAGTATATACACGCACACAACTTTACCAGTTGCCATGAGTATATGCTCTGACTTCCCACTAAGCACTCAACCAAAGAACATGCGCATGGTGGTTTTTGTTAAGTGGAAAAACTTAACAGTCCAAGAAAGCAATTCTGTAAGGCCTCATGCAAACGGCCATGCCCGCATATCACGGCCAGCGATTGTGAGCACGGCCAGCCGTATTTTTGGGCCGTTCTCCCATACCAAGTAGGACATAATTTACAGCACAGACACCCTTCGAAAGCAATACAGAAAGGTGTCCGCGGCCAATAGAACCGGACAAGTCCGCAATTACGGAATTTTTTTACGGCCGTGTGCATGGGGCCTTAGTCGTTGGCCGAAAGCAGAATCTAAAACGTATTTACACTAATTTTGACATCCAGCAGTGCTGTCGCAGTTGTGGGACAGTCTTTTCCGTTTGTGCTTTTCCTGATCCCATAGGGCAGAGGCAAAGTTGCAGTGTCCCAAACACTCACCTGATTGCCAACAAATCACAGGCCTGATTCACACAAGCGTGTTTTATGTCCGTTAAACCAATGGCCGTCACACAGACCTATGTAATTCAACAGGGCTATTCAGACATGCGTTTTTCACACAGTGTCTCTGCTGGTTGAAACTTACTGCAGCTTCTATTTTTGTGCGTTTTTTGCGCACCACAAAGCCCATTGACGTCAATGGGTGCGTGACAACGGACGTCATCCATATGCTGTCCGTGACTCACACATCAGTTGCTAAAGAAATGAGGGGAAAGAAAAAACCTGACATGCGCATAAAAATAAAAACCGCAGATGCACACTGAACTGCAACTTCAGCAAAAATGCTTTTTGCCCGTGGCCATTAAAGATAATGCAAGGACTGCAGGCAAAAGAACATTGCTTAAAACGCTCAGAAACTTGCGCCGCAGATTTTCTGCCTCCCATTGATTTCAGAGAGTTGTCAGAAACCGCTGGAAGAAAACATGGAGCTTTTTCTTTCAGCGAGCAGCTAAGTCGCCAGCGATTCCACCACAAAAAAAACAAAACTCCTTACCCAGAATTGTTTCTTCAAGCAGGCCGGCCTCCAATCACAGGCTGCAGCGGTCACATGGGATGCAACTTCATCCCAGGAGGCTGGGCTGCCGATCGGTGAATGAATGCGTAGCCATGGCTACGCAAGTATGAATGTCTTATTTTATTTTGCGCAGTTTTCAGCAGTGGACATTCAGGCCCAAAAACCGCACCACAATTTGGTGCAGATTTTCGTCCAGAATTCCCTGCGGAACACAGGGCTGATATGCTGTATGCTTTTACACAGCACATTCTCCCTGTTTGAACATATTACTAAAAGACAGTAAGGCCAAGTGCTTCCAATAGTACAATATCGATCCTACACAAAAGTCAAACGATCACTCTGGTATTGAGCGTAAGCTCATAATGGACATTTTATTTAGCCTATTCACAGAAATAAAGTCACAACAATAAAATAGTTTTCACAATGAGATACAAATTATTCTCAAAATATAAAGCACAACTTTGTGGCAAACCAGGACAGGGTAACATTTTGCCAAACAAAACACAAACTGTATACCAACACCTGTCAGATAACATACACTGCAGGTACCGATGATATGTAAGGTGCACAATTCAGACCAAAATAATGGACCATTTATATAAAATTCTACTTTGGAAAAAAAAAAAAAAAAAAATAGAAGTTTAAAGCATGCACCTTACAGTTCCTTCATTAAATGAAGGACTCCCACAGATCAGCATAATGAAGCTCTGAATAAGTACGTATATACAGAAGAAAGCAACTCCAGCTTCTAAACATTCAGCTGCAAAAAAAAGATTTCTATTAACACACCTCATGGATCATAGGTGGCATTTTACTTACAGGTCTGTGGAGAGGTCTCAGAATTCACTTTTTTTATTTTTATTATAATAAAAAAAAAAAAAAAAAAAAAAGTGGGCCTCTAATAATCTAAACGAAACTGCCCGGGTTTCCCACAGCAACTTTTTTTTTTTATTCAGAGCAGTGTAAGAAAAGTAAAGCTCTGATCGTTTGCCATGGGCAACAGGGCAAGGTAGTCTTATACAAAAGTTTAAGTGAAGCCCCATGTGCTTTACCCCAAAGCCCACCTTTAACTAGATTGGAGTCTACATAAAAACTTAGCCATTTGAGAATCTGCACTTTACCCCTTTTTTGTTTAAACCAGGAGTCATTTCAGTTTTTTCCCCCTCCTGTAGCAATGTTCTGCAAGTTACCCTAGGAAAGTCAGTTGTGTAAGGCCCCCTCCCCTGCACACGGCCGTGCCCATAATCCCAGCCGGTGATTACAGGCACGGGCAGTCGCCTGTGGGCCGTGCTCCCATTATAATGTAAGGGAGCACTGTCCGTAAAAATAGGACATGTCCTATTTGTTGCGGGTCATTTCTACGGTCCGAACACCTTTCCGTAAATATACACGGGAAGGTGTCCATGGGCAATCTAAATTAATGGATCAGTACTTTGTGGATCAAAATCACAGCCGTGTGCATGGAGCCTAACTTACAGTTCCCACAACGGACTGAAGTTCAATAAAGGAGTCAGAAATCGTGTAAACAGCTTTAGGCCTGAATGGATAAAAAAATAAAATGTATAACTCAACAGTACAAATAAAGCAGTTAAACATTTTTTTTTTCGATTTTAACTGGAATGTGGTAAATTGCCGTTCTGCCTTTTGGTTACTGCCACAACATTGATTTTTACCAATAACCCCATTCAGCGGTGTAGGAGGCCTCATGAGCTTTTGTTGACCCCAAGTTCTATCACACAGGTTTTCCAATTTGCATTTGTGAACTCAATCTTTCCCCTTCTTGTAAAAATGGGGAACTTGGACCCTGCAGATCTGAAAACAAAGATTGATCAACACCAGTCGTTGCGGAGATCCTACCACAGCAAATTTTTAGTCTACAACCATATATTTAACACGCCATCACTGGAACCTGTAAAATAGATCTGTGCTACAAACAAAATGTAAACATTGGTGATCCTGTCCCATGCATTGTCAAAAACTGGCATCTAGAGCAAAACCAAACTTATTCTAATACACATTAACTAGCCATAAGAAAACTAGTATGTCACTCTGTTTATTCAGACGTTGCAGTTGAGGCACGGTTCTGGCCACATGGGGAAACACAGCTTTGCAGATTGAGCTTCACCTGTGCTAGTTAGGGAAATTCTGTAAGTCACATTAAACCACGTGCATTTTTCTCACCTATGCAGTTCTGCATCTTTACTGAAACATCTGAATATACCCTCATAAAATTATCGGTATCTCGGCAGCACTACTACTGTAGTCAAGCCTCGCGCTTACTCATAGTATTTCAAAAAGATGCATTCAAATAGTCGTTCGACCACACTGTGGATCCACCCCAGGAATTTAACTGGTGCCTACCATTTCAGAACGACTTGAATTTTGTTGCATGAGGCTTGGACTGGCAACACAAATGTTCGTAAGCAAGACTAAACTTTATAAACAGCAGATCTGTGGGTAACAGTTAAGCGATTTTCACCTGCGGAAAGCATGACCCAAAAATATGGTGGGATGCCCAGTCAGTTAGTCTGATGTTGGATTGACAGAACCCCTATATTTTCAGGATTACTGGCTTGATAAAAAAATTAAAAAAAAAATAAAGGTCATAATGTATGAAACATCACCCATTAGACCCAGTTCACACAGCGTGCAGTATTTTGGGACGCGTCACAATACCATTAGCACATCAATTTTTTTCCCAAGTCAAATCAATTCTTTTGTACCAAACGTTCTTAGTCAATGGAAGTTCTAACTATGTGCCAAAAAACGCCTTTGCATTAGCAAGCGCTTTACAAGAAACACTAGCGTATTTTACAACTCATTTTTTTTTTTTTTTTTTAAGTGCCATGTGACCATGCCCTTATGGACTGTACACTACTATGGTTATCATCCAACAGCTACTGTAAAGGTCACCCATGTAGCCACCTCATTACTTTGCCGATTATAGTTCCATAACTTGAGCTTTGAATTTGTACAATCTTGTAGAAGTTGCACTTAATTCAGCCCTTCCACAACCAGTAAATTTTTCTACACAAGATCCGGTGTTGCAGCTTCCACGACAACTGTTCAATGTGCTATAAAAATGGCAACATTTATAGAGCCAAGGAGGACCCCCTAGACCCAGACAAGTAGCCTGAAAGATCCTTGCCACGCATCATCAGGTTTAAGGGCAATTTTATTTAGTTTGCAGTTTGTCAATACATATAATTCTCTACCTTGTGGGTCCTTTAAAAGGAATGTACACCTAAAAGTGCTTCTGCTGTTTTAGTTTGTTCCTCCTCATAGGCTGGTCGTGACTGTCATTAAAAATATAGGAACATTTACATACGACTATTTTATCAATACAGATATTAGTGTAGGCATCAAAATGAAACCTTTTAGGTCATAGTAAAACAAGTCTGATAAAATATCTGTTCACTACAACAGCATGTAACCTCTTGAATCAAGTATAGTCTATAAATGGATTGGAAGGATGGAGGTAAAGACAATATGGCTACACAAGTTAACAAGCCAGGCAGGTCTCTACACATACAAAGCATGGCAAGGTTAGGCTGGGTTCATACGCTACAACAAGATTGTTTTACAGGTGAAACACGCTGAAAGATGTTCCACACTGCTATTAGCCAAATCTCATAGCCATGGCAATTCTAAGTAAACCACATGCAGTTTGGCTGTGCAGCACACTACAGCAATGTGTGAACCCAGCCTTAAGCAGAAGCTCATGAAGCCAGATCTTGACCATTTTAACAGCTGAAGAAATGTTAAGTATGATTCAATAGTTGGTCAATTCACAGCAATTTAATTTTGACTAGCTATGGTGCAGATTCCCACTGCCTATTATATGACAATCCATACATCCTGATACGCAAGTCCATACCAGCTTAGTGCTACTAGAACTCAAATTGTGAAGGGAAAAATATATGCATCACCGGCATTGTGTTTGATGTAGAATAGTTTATTTTCTTCCTGTTTAAAGGCCATTGAAAAGCATTTACAGTTTCCCCAAGTGCAATACAACAAAAAGGGGGAAAAAAAAGGAAAAGAAAGCAGTAACAAAATAAAGCCGCCTTGTCTCCAGGCAACTAAACAAAAGTCATTTTACTGCAACATATACACATTAAATATAGTATACAGTCCATGCAGCTGCACAGCCATGTTAGAGGGGATTCTGGCTCCAGCCATCAGTGCATTACAGTCCATGATTTTCATTCTTTCTAGCCTGATTTGAAGAGGAGAATTGCAACCTGGCCCAAATAAAAATAGATGAAATGCTTTGTCTCATGTGTTACATAACTGCCAAAGTTTCTGCCGACAATGCAGTGCCAAGTTGGGTTGTATTTCTTGTCAAATTCCTGCAATTGAAAGAGAAAAGTTTAGTTTTAGCATTTGAATGACCAATCCTTGGTTATCAAAACTGAACTAGTGCCCATATAGCTTACAATAGCCATTTACAGTGACAAATGTGTTCATGCACTGTACCTTCTTGATATAAGCTGCAATATCCTTCTCAATGTTATATTTCTCCATAGCTTGTGTAGCACAGTCCACTGCATCCTGCTGCATGTCCTCAGACATATCAGCATTCTTTATCACAGCCTTTCTGTCAGACATGTTGCACCTAGGACAGACAAGATGCAATTTAGTTCACTATTCTTACAACATTCTAGAACAATGGGAAATGTAACAGCAGCACCTTCAGGCCTCATGCACACGACCGTGGCGTTATTCTGGTACGCAAATTCCCAGACCATGATCCGTATTTTGCGGATGAAGTCATCCGTAGTGCATCAGTGTGTCATCCGCAAAACACGGATCATAAAAAAAGTGCAATGAAAACTTCCTATCGTCGCTTAGCAACACTTCCGCAAATTACAGATGTCACATGGAGGTGTATCCGCAGCTTCAACGGGCCCATTGACTTTCGTGGAGAATTTGCAGGCCGTAATTAAGCCTCACGTACGCGACTGATTTTCGGGCCGTAGATTTGCGGCCGCAAAAATACATTCGTGTGCATGGGGCCTAAGACATGTCCGGAGTTTCTGCAGCTCATATTTGCAGTCAAGTATTCTACATTTTTACAACAGTTTGCAGTTGGGTTGGCTAAGAAACAGCAGCTTTTCTTATTGGAAAACTTCCACTTGCAATAGACAATTCTGTTAATATGTATGATGCTGTATCTGCAATAATCCATTACATACTCCAGATTTGCAGTGCGTATTCAGCAAAAAAAAAAAAAACAACAAACATTACCGTACACAAGAAAGGAAGTTTACATGTGAATGAGCTTTTAGTGGAAATAAATCTGCATCATGCCCCCAAACCGGCAGACTTCAAAATCCACAGCATGCCTGTCAGCTTGCTAAATTGGAGCAGATTTCACCACTAAGGCTGGATTCATGCAGGATGAAAATGCTGCAGTTTGTGTGCAATAAAATCTGTAGAAGATTGCTGTCCCAAGCCACGTGGATGAGATTTGAACAAATCTCATCCACAAGCGACTGAACATTTTCCGGACGGAAATCAGAGCATACTGGGGGATTTTCAAATCTGCAGCATTTCCATTTTGTAGGTTTACTTTCTTCAATGTAGCAGAGGTGAAATCCACTGGCCAGAATTTGCTACAGGAACGGGTAAATCCAGCTTAAAGAGGCTCTGTCACCAGATTTTGCAACCCCTATCTGCTATTGCAGCAGATAGGCGCTGCAATGTAGATTACAGTAACGTTTTTATTTTTAAAAAACGAGCATTTTTGGCCAAGTTATGACCATTTTTGTAATTATGCAAATGAGGCTTGCAAAAGTCCAAGTGGGTGTGTTTAAAAGTAAAAGTCCAAGTGGGCGTGTATTATGTGCGTACATCGGGGCGTTTTTAATACTTTTACTAGCTGGGCGCTGTGAAGAGAAGTAACATCCTCTTCTCTTCAGAACGCCCAGCTTCTGACAGTGCAGATCTGTGACGGCCACATCGGCACCAGAGGCTACAGTTGATTCTGCAGCAGCATCAGCCTTTGCAGGTAAGATCGACTTACCTGCAAACGCTGATGCTGCTGCAGAATCAACTGTAGCCTCTGGTGCCGATGTGGCCGTCACGATGCAGGACCTGTGAGTGACGTCACAGATCTGCACTGTCAGAAGCTGGGCGTTCTGAAGAGAAGAGGATGTTACTTCTCTTCACAGCGCCCAGCTAGTAAAAGTATTAAAAACGCCCCGATGTACGCACCTAATACACGCCCACTTGGACTTTTGCAAGCCTCATTTGCATAATTACAAAAATGGTCATAACTTGGCCAAAAATGCTCGTTTTTTAAAAATAAAAACGTTACTGTAATCTACATTGCAGCGCCTATCTGCTGCAATAGCAGATAGGGGTTGCAAAATCTGGTGACAGAGCCTCTTTAAGGTCGGGTTCCCAAGTAGCGTAAAAGCTGCGGAATTTCCACAATGGAATTCTGTACAGCAGCATTTACAGTAGCAGCAAAGTGGATGAGATTTGGAAAATCTGATGCCCACGCTGCGAGAAAAAAAACCGCAGCGTAAACATTAATAGATTGACCTGCGGTGTGGAATTTAAATCCAAAACATTTCAATTTGTTGCGTTTTCTCCATTGAATTCAATAGGGATGCAAATCTAGCAACAGAAAGTCATAGTCGCAACTCAGGAAATATAAAATACATACTTACCCAGAACTCTCATTCCACAGTCCAGCCTCCTGGGAGGACATTTCATCCCATGTGACTGCTGCAGCATCACATGGGCTGCAACATAATCTTAGGAGGCCGGACCACTTGCAGAAGAGATGGAAGGGGTAAGTACGAATGGGCCCCCCCCACCCCTAGTGGTTGCCGCAGCAGAAATGCTATCCGAAAAACTGGGATGTACTGCAGTGCAGGTTCCAGGTCGAATACGCTGCGTGATTTTTACGCAGTGTATCTGAACCGTGGGAACCCGGTCTTAAGGTATGTTCACACAGGTTTTATTTGCTGCGGAAGACTGCAGCAAATCTAAACTAGATACCGCAGGGAATTCCAGCAGAAAGTGCACACCAAGAAGTTTTTGATTTTGTGCAGATTATTGGCCAGTTTTGCAGCTGCGGTAAAGAGAATTAAAATAATGATTATTTATATATACAAAAAAAAAAACAACACATCTCCCCTAGCAGTACCACAGCAACAGGTCCCTGGCTCCCCCGTCTGGTCCATGGTGAGCAAGCCTCCTGGCATGTGGTTGCGTGAAACATCATCCCAGGAGGCTGGCAGCACTGAGGGGGGCGAAGAAACGTGTCACTATGGCAGCACTAGGGGGAGGAGAGGTTTTTTTTTAAATTTATTTACATTTTCCTACTCTCACTTATTACGGATTTGCAGCAGAAAATATTGCAATGGGTCAGAATTTGTTGAGAATTTCCCCTTTGGGTTAAAAGGGAATATAAATACCCAAACGCGCAACCATTCTGATGCTGTAGATTAAAATCTTCACAGAAAGTTCAGAAGCGTCTGAATAAGATTTGTTAAATCTCATCCAATTTGCTGCGGATTTTCCAGCCATAATTCCAGACAGAAAATCTGCAGCATTTCCGCCTTACGCATGCACATTTTTCTCTCTGTATAGGGCCTAAGTTGCCATTCCAGAGAACAAAAAAAACACAATTGTTTCCAGTAAACACCCAAGAGCCTGTTGCCCAGACAGCATAGTGTGTGCTCAAATGTTGTCAAACAGGAGATTTTAACAGGGGGCATCTTAAAGAGGACCGGTCACTTGGTCATATAAGGCCTCATGCCCACTTCAGTTTGTCACAGATCGCACCCTGAACCCATTCATTTCAATGGGCCCATGCACACTTCAGTTATCTTGACGGGTCCGTTGTTCCGTCAAAAGTAGAGCATGTCCTACTTTAGTCAGTGATTCCATGACCGTGCGGCCCATAGAAGTCAATGGGTCTGTCAAAAAAAACAGACGTTTTTGACGGACCCGTTGCCCTAGCAATGGCAGGCCGTGCCAAAGTCAATAGACTGGGACATGTGACCAGTTCAAATAAAGCTCAATACCGTCCGTTTTTTTTTTTACGGAAACACAACGTCCGTTTGAAACGGACAAGGATCCGTGAGAAACTGCCGTAAAAGTGGTGATGGAAGTGTGCATGAGGCCTAAAGCAGAACACGATATATGGCCTGAACAGCACTGTACCAGATTCCAGCAGTTTCTGGACCCCCCCTCCCATTTCAGAGATCTAGCCCACTATTCTGTTGGCTCCCTCTATGCTAATTTTGTGTAGTTCGCCAACAGGGCGCAAACTACCCTCAGGCTGCCTCGCATCGATTGGTTATCATAGGTAGAGAAGCTAGCTCCACCGGATTGGCTAACTACAGCAAATTAGCTTATAGGGAGGGTGAAGAAAAATAAAAAGACACTGGACTCCGTGCTAGACAATTAACCAGTTCAACATGTCCCAGACGCTCTTTAAAGAGGCTCTGTCACCAGATTTTGCAGCCCCTATCTGCTATTGCAGCAGATAGGCGCTGCAATGTAGATTACAGTAAAGTTTTTATTTTTAAAAAACGAGCATTTTTGGCCAAGTTATGACCATTTTTGTAGTTATGCAAATGAGGCTTGCAAAAGTCCAAGTGGGTGTGTTTAAAAGTAAAAGTCCAACTGGGCGTGTATTAGGTGCGTACATCGGGGCGTTTTTTAATACTTTTACTAGCTGGGCGCTCTGATGAGAAGTATCATCCACTTCTCTTCAGAACGCCCAGCTTCTGGCAGTGCAGACACAGCCGTGTTCTCGAGAGATCACGCTGTGTCGTCACTCACAGGTCCTGCATCGTGTCAGACGAGCGTGGACACCGGCACCAGAGGCTACAGTTGATTCTGCAGCAGCAGGTAAGTCGATGTAGCTACTTACCTGCTAACGCCGATGCTGCTGCAGAATCATCTGTAGCCTCTGGTGCCGGTGTCCTCGCTCGTCTGACACAATGCAGGACCAGTGAGTGACGACACAGCGTGATCTCTCGAGAACACGGCTGTGTCTGCACTGCCAGAAGCTGGGCGTTCTGAAGAGAAGTGGATGATACTTCTATACACAACGCCCAGCTAGTAAAAGTATTAAAAAACGCCCCGATGTACGCACATAATACACGCCCAGTTGGACTTTTACTTTTAAACACACCCACTTGGACTTTTGCAAGCCTCATTTGCATAACTACAAAAATGGTCATAACTTGGCCAAAAATGCTCGTTTTTTTAAAAATAAAAACTTTACTGTAATCTACATTGCAGCGCCTATCTGCTGCAATAGCAGATAGGGGTTTGCAAGATCTGGTGACAGAGCCTCTTTAAGGCCCATTTACAGTAACAGAAGTTTCATAGATTTCTGAATGGCTATTGGCCAGCGTTAACAGTTTAATGTTTTTCCTTTAAGAAAAATCTCTAGTACGTGTGATAATTGTATTGGTATAAAACGGGCAAAGCAATTTATTCTAGCCAAATCGAAACACGTGCGCGTGTGAATCAAAACTTGATAAAGCAGCGATCATGGGAGCAGACATTCAATGGGATTGGAGGAAGACCAAAAAAAGCGAACTTCAGCCAGCCTCCCCCCGCACAGAAAATGGCT
Source organism: Rhinoderma darwinii (assembly GCF_050947455.1). NCBI lineage: Eukaryota > Metazoa > Chordata > Amphibia > Anura > Rhinodermatidae > Rhinoderma > Rhinoderma darwinii. The sequence goes on along the minus strand of NC_134688.1, from coordinate 296,709,115 downwards.
ACTTAAAGGGAACGGGCTTCTCGCTATTTGAATATACAGCCTTTAAACATGACCATGTTTTATACGGATTAAACCCTTTATAAAAGGGCACATCTAAGTTACTTTACTGAAAGAAACTACGGAACTTTTTGAAGATATCCGCTAGCGGGCAGAAGCCAGATAGATGTTACATCACCTGACAAAAGGGATGTGGGTCACACGAGAAGCACTCCAAGTATAAAAGCTGGAGAAGAGCACTCGGGCACATGTCCTTTGGCACTACTTTATTAAAGTAACCACACTGCCATCAACTGGAAAGACGAATTCTTAAGAATACAGGACCAGCGTATAGACTAAGGCATCCCGACGACAACGTGCCGTGGATGCCAGTTTAGGCTTTGGATGAAAGCGATCATGGAGGCCTGCAATCTGCAGAAATTCAACAGATGATCTGAGGACGTCAATACTCCCTGCCCCTATTACCAAGCGTTGAGGATGCAGCGGAAAACTACCACAGGACAGAAAACCCCCCTCACAAGCTGCCATGAGAGATGATGCAGCGAATGATACAGAGAGGATCCTCCCTAACAACGGGCCACAATACATCCATCATGTCAGGCGAGAAAGAACAGGCACCACAGGGCCACACTGCCCGAGATGAACGTGCACATATCTACTCGCTGAGGTAGCGATAGGAGTTGGCCAGCTATACAGGTGGAACGTCTAACCACAGGACGTGGACATAGGCTCCTTCGCGCCATTCCCCCCCCACCATATGATAGCTCACAGTAGGGCTCTGCATCCCATAGACGACACCCGCCCACCTACCGACCTGCGTAGCCCGCCACCGGCCCACAAGTTACCGCCCAACCTTTACCCTGATATTTTTGAGGAAAATCAGCACACGCAGCCGAGCAGGTAGCCAGCACCCGTGCCTCACCTGTCACAGTGTAGCGCAGCCCTCTCCGCAAGCTGTATGTCTCTCTAGACTTGATTAGCGCTCTGACTCTTGCCGTCCCTCTGAAATAGCGGCTCCTCCCCTTGCAGTTGCTCAGCCAACCACTCCAGCTATTGGTGGAGGCCGCGCCTCCCACAGCACTGCGGGCATTTTCCTCTCGGTCTTCTCTGCCTACATCTTATTTCATCCCACAATGCCGTGAGAAAATTGCAGAGCTCCCGACGCCCAACGCACATTTTTACATATAATGTGCGTGTGTGTACGTAGATAAATACGCTTGTATGTGTGCCTGTATACAGTCGAAATAATATTCCAGATATAAATATATACGTATATACACATAGACTAAAAGGTATTTAAACCTTGCACAGTATATATAGTGTACCTATGAATTTGGTTGCTTGGCCCATGACCTTGGTCACAGATTGTGGCAACCCATGAGGGCCAGCTGTGGACAACACAACATGAAGCTGCTGGCAGGGTTGCCGCACAGAATTTAGGCCTCATGCCCACTTCAGTCAATTTCTTCAGGGTGCTATCCGTTTTTTTTTATCCGTGTGCCGTTCGTTTTTCTCGGATACGTTGTTAAGCAACGGCAGGGCATGTCAAAGTTCCCTGCATTCAACACACAAGATGCACACAGCCGTGGTTTCCACGGTCCGTGCATGGCCCAGACCGCAGAAAGAACGGACATGTCTTATTACGGCCGTGTTCTGCGGTACAGGCTCATAGCAAATAATGGCCATGTGCACGGCCCCCGATTTGCGGGCGGCTCGTGGGTGTCACCCCGCCCCGAAAATCACAGCTGTGCACATGGCTACAGTCGTGTACATGAGGCTTTATACAGAGACTTTTTTCCTAACGTATTCCGTATAACTCTGAAATAGAGAATAACATGGTACACATATAATGTGGTTGGCATAATGCCTCTGTGCCATCTAATGTTTTCTAACATTTTGACAAATTCTGGCGATAACAGCGGCATTTGATGTGCATGATCTTCCAGTTTACTCTGGGTACTTTTATCTCACAATCCAAAATATATGATCTACCCATTTGATAAATTTGTGTTCTGCAGTTTTCCTAGTTCAGCTCCAGTACCCCTGGTGTGTAGGCGCTTAATGTGTACCTATCACTTCTGCGTGTGGGGGTCTAGTGCGATCTTACTACACTTTTTAGTGAACAATACAGTAGTAAATGTAATTTCAGACTAAATACTACAATGGTTTTTTTATATTGTTTTTTTTTTCTGTGTTCCTGCTCTGAAGTGCTGCTGTCACGACTAGTATCCCAGTCTGAGGCCTCATGCACACGACCGTGCACTTGCATCCGCATACTATGTGCAATTGCAGATAGTATAGGGCATATTATAACCTATGGGCCAATGCACATGACTGTGATTCCCACGGTCTGTGCATTGCCCGAAAGCCAGATTGCAAAAAAAGTAGGACATATCAGTTTACGGACTGTATTTGCATTCCAGGCTCCTTGAAATCAATGCCCATCTTGTGTGTGCATGATCCATTATTGCGGACAGCCCGCGGATGATACCGTGATCAATGACCGTGCACACAGCATGTTAGAAAATACTTGTTGCCATAAGGTTCTCATATCCAATATGTATGCATACTGAATAGGGATTCCAAGAGGACTGATACACAGCGAGTGCATAGACTCTCCAGCCTAGTGCACAGAGCTTGTATGGTGACACACAGATTCCCTATGGTTCGTATTACGAGGCTGTAGGCATTGTTGACGTACTCATTGGCCAAAATATATTAGACTGAAATTTGTATTGGGTATGTCAACCGATACCCGCCCTCCAAGGATTAATCCAGTTTCAAATCATAGGTAATCAATATATATATATATATTGTAACAGGTTGAGGGGGTTAATCTGCCAAGGGAGATATATCCCTAGACGCCTATTAAGGGGTTAACATAGGGTCTTCCCACCACACAGGTGGAGGGTAATTAAAGCGTAGCTAACTGTTTGACAAACTTCTGACATGTCATAGTGACATGTCAGAAGTTTGGATTGGCGGAAGTCTGAGCACTGAGACCCCCACCAATCGCTAGAACGAAGCAGCTGAAGTGCTCGTGTGAGCGCTCAGCTGCTTCGTGTCTGTTCGGCTTTTTCCGGAAAGCCAGTGTATTGGAGTACGGGCTCATAGACTTTCTATTGAGTCCGTACACTGAAACATTTATTTACGGAAACAGCCGAACAGACACGAAGCGGCTGAGCGATCACACAAATGCTTCAGCTGCTTCGTTCTAGCTATTGGTGGGGGTCTCAGTGCTGGGACCCCCACCAATCCAAACTTCTGACATGTCAGAGGTTTGTCAAACGTTTAGCTATACTTTAAGGCCTTATTTACACGAACGTGTGGGTTTTTCTTGCGCAAAAAATGCTGTGTTTTTTGCGCGTTGCAGTTCCGTGTGGTATCAGTGTTTGGTGTACGGCTGCGTGTTTTTTGCGCGTATGGCATCGTTATGACACGTGGTTTTGATGTTTAGAAACAGAAATGAAGGAGGTAGTTTTATTATTCCCTTCATTTCTTCAACAACTGTAGCGCGAATCACGCGCGGCACACGGAAGAGCGTCCGCGTGCCGTGCACGGTTTTCACGCACCCATTGACTTCAATAGGTGCGTGATTCGCGAAAAACGCTAAAGTATAGGACATGCTGTGAGTTTCACACAGCGGACACACGCTGTGTGAAAAACACGGAATGTCTGAACGGCCCCATTGACTAACATAGGTCCGTGCGTTGTCCGTGATTTTCACGGACGTGAACTACGCTTGTGTAAATCAGGCCTAACTAAGAGAAAAGCACTGCTGGGAGTGTGGAAGCAGGAAGGTGAAGACTGGTTTTGCTGCTGAACAGACCTGATATATACAGAGGGGTGAGAGCTAACCCCTGCAAAGGGCTGGACTGTGTGTGTTATACCTGGACTTTTGTTATATGAAACGTTTCTTTCGGTTCTAACCTTTGTGTATGCTGATGAGACAAGCTACCGTTGTGTTTATTGGATTTCTCTGATTGAAAGAGAAATAAAGCTACTAAAGTCCTGTTTAACTCCTTCCCCCTGCATGCATTGTGGGCCTTAACTCCTTCCCACAAATGGGTGTTACTGCACGTCCTTTTTAGCGGGTCGTTCCCGCAAATGGGCGTACAATAACGCCCTGAGGATGAAGCGCACACAGGAGCTGTGCGCGCTTTATCTTCAGCGGGTGTCGGCTGTAATATACAGCTGACATTCCGCTGCAACGGCGGCGATCACAGTTCTCTCCGATCGCCGCCGTTTAACCCCTCAAATGCCGCTGTCAATAGCGACAGCAGCATTTAAGTGATTGACACAGGGGGAGGGGGCTTCCTCTGTACTCCGTTGGCCCCCTGCGAAAAATCGCGGGGTGCTGATGGTTGCAATGGCAATCAGGAAGCCTAGCAATGGCTTCCTGGTTGCCAGGTATGGGAGCCTATTAGGTCCTGCCCTAGGCAGGACGTAATAGGCTCAACTGTCAGTTGTAAAATCCGCATATTAACACGAGCACATTAACGTCCGTAATGGACGGACGTATTTCGGCCGCAAGTCCCGGACCGAACTCAGTGCAGGGAGCCGGGCTCCTAGCATCATAGTTATGTACGATGCTAGGAGTCCCTGCCTCTCTGCAGGACAACTGTCCCGTACTGTAATCATGTTTTAAGTACGGGACAGTAGTTCCACGGAGAGGCAGGGACTCCTAGCATCGTACATAACTATGATGCTAGGAGCCCGGCTCCCTGCAGTGAGTTCGGTCCGGGACTTGCGGCCGAAATACGTCCGTCCATTACGGACGTTAATGTGCTTGTGTGAACCCAGCCTTACAATACACTGCACTAGTGCAGTGTATTGTACAGGGGATCAGAAGAACAGATCTTCATGTCCCCTAGTAAGTGTAAAATAAAAAGTGGAAAAAAAAGTTTTAGATAAATAAATAAAAGTTTTACGTAATAAAAACAATAAAACGCCTTGTTTCCCTAATCAAGCCCTTTATAATTAGAAAAAAAAAAAGACAAAAACTAGACATAATAGGTATCGCCGCGTTCGTATCGGCCTGACCTATAAAAATATTATATTATTTATCCCGCACGGTTAACACCGTAAAAAATATACAATAAAATACAATGTCAGAATTTCCTTTTTTGGTCACGTTGTTTCCAAATAAATGAAATAAAAAGTGATCAAAAAGTCGCACGTAACCAACATGGTACCAATAAAAACTACAGTGTGTCACGTAAAAAACAAGCCCTAACACAGCTCTGTCAACAAAAAAAAAAAAGTTATGTCTCTCAGGATATGGTGACACTAAAACATTATTTTATTTAGAACAAAGTCTTTTTATTGTGTAAAAGTAGTAAAACATATAAAAACTATATAAATTTGGTATTGCCATAATCGTATCGAACCGCAGAATAAAGTAAACGTGTTTTTATACTGCACAGAGAACACCGTTAAAAGCTTATAAAAAAAACAGCGAGAGAATTTCTGTTTTTTGGTCTCCTCACCTCCCAAAAAATGTAATAAAAACTGATCAAATTATCACATGTACCCCAAAATGATACTAATAAAAACTACAGCTCGTCCTATGAATATCAAGCACTCACACAGCTCGTCAACGGAAAAATAAAAAGTTATGACTCTTGGAATGCAATAATGCAAAACGACGGCCCTGACTAATTTATATGTGCAGCAGTTCTTCACCTAAAGCCCCACGTCATAATTTGCATCCACACTGATAGACCCTGTAAATGCAGCGGGAACTATGACATTTTGGGGTCTGTGCTACATATGGGGCTAGTGAAGAAGTCAAAGATTAGGCAATGCTGGAGTGCGGATATTTTGTACAACACCACAGACACCCTTTAGAAGTGCCACTCCTGCACCCAAAAATCCGGCCTGTGCATAAAGGATTGGTTGAAAGCGTACGTCACTATCCATGGATAATTAATTTTATTATTAATTTACCCCATTATTACATCATCCTATTATGACCTGATGTACTCCGCCCAGCTTACATATACCCTGATGTACTCCACATAGCTTACATTTACCCTGATGTACTCCGCCCAGCTTACATATATCCTGATGTACTCTGCACAGCTTACATATACCCTGATGTACTCCACATAGCTTACATATACCCTGATGTACTCCGCAGAGCTTACATTTACCCTGATGTACTCTGCCCAGCTTACATATATCCTGATGTACTCCGCACAACTTACATACACCCTGATGTACTCCGCACAGTTTACATATACCCTGATGTACTCCGCCCAGCTTACATATACCCTGATGTACTCCGCCCAGCTTACATATACCCTGATGTACTCCGTACAGCTTACATATACCCTGATGTACTCCGCCCAGCTTACATATACCCTGATGTACTCCGCCCAGCTTACATATACCCTGATGTACTCCGTACAGCTTACATATACCCTGATGTACTCCGCACAGCTTACATATACCCTGATGTACTCCGCACAGCTTACATATACCCTGATGTACTCCGCCCAGCTTACATATACCCTGATGTACTCCGCACAGCTTACATATACCCTGATGTACTCCGCACAGCTTACATATACCCTGATGTACTCCGCACAGCTTACATATGCCTCCACATTATAAACTGAAACACCAGTAAAACACCAAACAAAACTACTACAAAGCAAAATCTGCGCTCCAAAAGCCAAATGGCGCTCCTTCTGGGCCTGGCAGTGTGCCCAAACAGCAGTTTATGATTACATATGGGGTATTACTGTACTCTGGAGAACCGCTTAACAATTTATGGGGTGTGTGTCTCCAGTGGTACAAGCTGGGCACAACACATTGGGCACTGCAATAGCATATCTGTGGAAAATTTCAATTTTCAATCTGCAACATCTACTGTGCACTAATTTCTGCAAAACCTTTGGGGGTCAAAATGCTCACTACACTTCTAGATGAATTCCTTGAGGGGTGTAGTTTCCCAAATGGGGTCACTTCTCCGGGGTTTTCACTGTACTGGTACCTCAGCGCAATGCAACATGGCACCAAAAACAAATTTTGTAAAATCTCCACTCCAAAAACAAAATTGCGCTTTTTCCCTTTAGACCCTTGCCGTGTGTCCAAATAGCAGTTTACAACCACATATGGGGTATTTCCCTACTCAGGAGAAATTGTGTAACACATTTTGGGGTGCCTTTTCTCCTGTATTCTTTGTGGAAATGAAAAATTATGAGCTAAATCTACAGGTTATTGGGAAAAAATATTTTTTCTTTTTCACGGCCCAATTCTAATAAAATCTATAAAACCCCTGAGGGATCAAAATGCTAAATACACCTCTCATTTAATTCTTTGAGGGGTATAGTCTCCAAAATGGGATCATACCTGGGGAATTTCTACTATACTGGTACTTTAGGGGCTCTGCAAATGCGACATGGCCCCCAGAAACCAATTCAGCAAAATCTGAGATGCAAAATCCAAATGGTTCTCCGTCCCTTCTGAGCTCTGCTGTGGGTCCAAACAGCAGTTTATTACCACATATGGGGTATTTCCGTAATCAGGAGAAATTGCTTTACAAATGTTGAGGTCCCTTTTTCTCCTTTAATGCTTATAAAAATTAGAAAATTCTATGTTTATTCAAAAAAAAGTCTATTTTCATCTTCACAGACTAATTCCAATAAATTCAGCAAAAAAACCTGTGGGGTCAAAATGCTAACTATACCACTAGAAAAATTCATTGAGGGGTATAGTTTCCAAAATGGGGTCACTTTTGGGAGGTTTCCACTGTTTAGGTCCCTCCAGGGCGTTGCAAATGAGACACGGCACCAAAAACCATTCCAGTAAAATCAGCGCTCCAAAATCCAAATGGCGCTCCTTCCCTTCTGAGCACTGCCGTGGGTCCAAACAGCAGTTTATTACCACATGTGGGGTATTTCCATAATCGGGAGAAATTGCTTTACAAATGTTGGGATGCTTTTTCTCCTTTATTCCTTGCAAAAATGCGAAAATTCTAAGTTTTTCCAGAAAAAAAGTAGATTTTCATTTTCACAGACTAATTCGAATAAATTTAGCAAAGAAACCTGTGGGGTCAAAATGCTACTGATACCCCTAGATAAATTCCCTGAGGGATGTAGTTTCAAAAAATGGGGTCATTTTTGGGGGTTTCCACTGTTTTGGCACCACAAGACCTCTTCAAACCTGACATGGTGCCTAAAATATATTCTAAAAAAAGGAGGCCCCAAAATCCACTAGTTGCTCCTTTGCTTCTGAGGCCTGTGCTTCAGTCCATTACCGCACTAGGGCCACATGTGGGATATTTCTAGAAACTGCAGAATCTGGGCAATAAATATTGAGTTGCAATTCTCGGGTAAAACCTTCCGTGTTACAGATTTTTTTTTATTACAAATGAATTTTGTAAAAAAAAATTACATTTGAAAATTTCACCTCTACTTTCCTTCAATTCCTGTAAAACGCCTAAAGGGTTGAAACACTTTATAAATGCTGTTTGGAATACTTTGAGGGGTGCCGTTTTCAAAATGGTGTGTTCTATGGGGGTTTCTAATATCTAGCGCCCTTAAAACCACTTCAGAACTGAACGCGTCCCTGAAAAAAATAGCCTTTTGACATTTTCTTAAAAATGTGAGAAATTGCTGCTAAATTTCTAAGCCTTGTAACATTCTAGAAAAAGAAAAGGATGTTCAAAAACGATGCAAACATAAAGTAGACATATGAGAAATGTTAACTAGTAACTATTTTGTGTGGTATTACTATCTGTCTTACAAGCAAATACATTTGAAATTAGAAAAATCATAATAACTTCATATTTTCTCAAAATTTTGTGGTTTTTCACAAATAAGCAATGAATTTATCGAACAAATTTTTCACTACCATAAAGTACAATATGTCACGAGAAAACAGTCTCAGCATCGCTTGGATAAGTAAAAGCATTCCGAAGTTATTACCACATAAAGTGACACATGTCAGATTTGAAAAAAATGGGTCTGGTCCTGAAGGGGTTAATGACCAAAGCAAAATCAGCCGTTTCACTATGTTTTTATTTAATTGTTTATAACGTTGTAGGAATCGAATGTATCCCTACAAATTTGGTATGGTTTTTTTCAGCAGAAACAGGGCTTTATTTTGGTGGTATATACTATAGGTTTTCTTTTTTGTTTTTTTTCCAAATCTTATAAAAATGCAAAAAAATGTGGAAAAATTTTTTTTTTCTTCAATTGGTTGTGTAAAAGTTTTTAAATAAATAATGTGTTTACTTTTGCACGCCTCTAGATTTATTTCTGAATTTGTTCTGGTTGCTTGGATACCAAATATGTTGGTGTATGTTATCTCACGGGCACTTGGCAAGGCCTCAAACTAAAGGTGTCCAATTTGGCCTAAATATGACTGTTTCCAAAGCTGATTTTTAGGCACGATAGTGTCTTTGCAGAAGCCCTGTGATGCCGGATCATAAAAATACACATAAAAATGTTCCAATCTGGGAAGGAAGACCCCACAGGGTTTTCACCTATTGGTTTAGTTTGTACCTAGGCCTTTCAGATTTTTTCAGATTTTTGTTGAAATCTGACATAAAATATATAAAATGTTTATGACACTATGTATTATCATAGACGTGAAGAAATTCATCTAGGGGTATAGTGAGAATGAAAAAAGAAAAAAGTTTTTCCCTAACAGATGTAAAGTCCACCCCCGCCCCCACTCAGAATTATCATTCTGACAGGTTCACTTTCGCATAAGGAATCCCTATCTATTTTGGCTCTCCCTAATTCAGTAATTTGCTACTGTATGGTAGGTCTCAAAGCATGGGTAATTACACAGTACTGGTTTTTAAGGGAAAAAGGGGTAAAAAAAAACGTGTATCCCTTCTTCGGCCATTTTTTCTGCAAACTTTGCATCTCTTCTGCAGATACCTTTGCATCTCAGTGGCAGGGACAGGATGTAAAAAGTGACGCTCCGTGAGTCTCTTGACATCTTCTGATTCATGGAGTCCTACTTCCCCTCCTTCAAATACAAGATGTTCAATAATGTTTTCTTGGAATACCAGATATGTCATGGTTCCCTGGGCCTTTTTGGATATTACATAGGAATTGAAAGTAAAAACCTGCATCAGATATATTGCCACTTTGTACCAGGCTCTAGTTTTCCTTTTGATCAAATAAGGTTGGAGAGCCTGGTCTGAAAGGTTGACGCCACCCATGAAGCTGTTGTACTCTGTAAGGCCTCATTTACACGAACGTGATATACGTCCGTGAGACTCGCGTGATTTTCATGCGGGTCGCACGGACCTATACAAGTCTATGGGGGCATGCAGACAGTCCGTGAGTTTTGCTCAGGGTGAGTGCGCTGAAAAAAACTAGCGACATGTTCTAAAAATCTGCAATTTTCGCGCATCACGCACCCATTGAAGTCAATGGGTGCGTGAAAACCAGGAAGGTCGCACGGAAGCACTTCCGTGCGAACTGCGTGATTCGCGCAAGAGCTGTCAAACTGAATGTAAACAGAAAAGCACCACGTGCTTTTCTGTTTACAAACATCCGAATGGAGTGTCTTAGACATGAGCGAACCGAACTTTACCGGGTTCGGCCGAACTCGTTTTGACCGAACCCGGCAGGAGACAGTCACTGTGCAGGGTGTTGAAAGAGTTAAACTGGTTCAGCACCCTGGACAGTGACTTCCGATTCCAATATACATGAACGTGTAAAAAAAAAAAAAGTTCTGACTTACCGATAACTCCCGGCTTCTTCGTCCAGTCTGACCTCCCGGGATGACAATTCAGTCCAAGTGACAGCTGCAGCCAATCACAAGCCAAGCACAGGCTGCAGCGGTCACATGGACTGCCGCGTCATCCAGGGAGGTGGGGCCAGATGTCAAGAGAGGCGCGTCACCAAGGACGCGTCACCAAGGACGCGTCACCAAGGCAACGGCCGGGAAGTTCTCGGCAAGTACGAACCTCTTTTTTTTTAAACAGGTTACTCGATATGGTGATCGGAATGCACTGTCGAGGGTGCTGAACGAGTTACTGCCGATCAGTTAACTCTTTCAGCACCATGGACAGTGACTGACGTCGACTAGCCTCATCTCTATGATGGCGGCTGCGCGAAAATCACGCAGCCGCGCATCATACACGGATGACACACGGAGCTGTCAAGTGCCTTTTGCGCACGCAAAACGCGGCGTTTTTTGCGCGCGCAAAACGCACACGCTCGTGTAAATGAGGCCTAATACAGAGCGGTTTCTGTCTGTCCGCAGTAGCTCCTCTCTCTCAGACAGTGACCTTGGTGTCAGCGTGTATAGTGCTCAGCATAAAAACCTCCCTCCGATCATTGCACTTAAAGAGGCTCTGTCACCAGATTTTGCAACCCCTATCTCCTATTGCAGCAGATCGGCACTGCAATGGAGATAAGAGTAACTTTTTTTTTTTTTTATAACGAGCATTTTTGGCCAAGTTATGACCATTTTTATATTTATGTAAATGAGGCTTTCTAAAGTACAACTGGGCGTGTTTAAAGTAAAAGTACAACTGGGCGTGTATTGTGTATGTATATCTGGGCGTTTTTACTTCTTTTACTAGCTGGGCGTTGTGTATAGAAGTATCATCCACTGCTTCTGGCAGTGCAGACACAGCGTGTTCTCGAGAGATCACGCTGTGACGTCACTCACTTCCTGCCCCAGGTCCTGCATCGTGTCGGACCAGCGAGGACACATCGGCACCAGAGGCTACATTTGATTCTGCAGCAGCATCGGCGTTTGCAGGTAAGTCGATGTAGCTACTTACCTGCAAATGCTGATGCTGCTGCAGAATCAACTGTAGCCTCTGGTGCCGATGTGTCCTCGCTCGTCCGACACGATGCAGGACCTGGGGAAGTGACATCACAGCGTGATCTCTCGAGAACACGCTGTGTCTGTGCACTGCCAGAAGCTGGGCATTCTGAAGAGAAGTGGATGATACTTCTATACACAACGCCCAGCTAGTAAAAGAAGTAAAAACACCCAGATGTACATACATAATACACGCCCAGTTGTACTTTTACTGTAAACACGCCCAGTTGTACTTTAGAAAGCCTCATTTACATAAATATAAAAATGGTCATAACTTGGCCAAAAATGCTCGTTTTGCAGCGCCGATCTGCTGCAATAGGAGATAGGGGTTGCAAAATCTGGTGACAGAGCCTCTTTAAAGGGAATGTGTTGCCAGAAAAACATGTTTTTTTTTAAAAAATTAAACATTTAGTGTGTGGGTGATTAAACATTGTTCAAATTTTATTTATTTTTTTGGCACGAGCCAGGAAATATTATAAATTATTTCTAATTTATAATACTACCCATTTTTGGTCACTAGATGGGGCTGTTCCCAAAATTGCAGCATTGCAACATTGGGTTAAAAGCCCTCGCTCTAGTGAGCTCTCAGCATCCCCCCCTCCTTTATCCTGGCTAGTGCCGGGATAAACGAGGGGTTTGAAAGGTTTAACCTCCTACACTGTGTGTCGCCATTTTTTGAGGTAACCCACAGTGTAGTAGGTTTACATACAGTAGTAAACACACACAAACACTAACATACATTGAAATCTCTTACCTGCTCCTGCCGCCGCGGCTCCCTCCGGCCCGTCCGCTCCGTTTGCTGCCGCTGTTCCATGTGCACAAGTCCGGAAGCCGCGACCGGAAGTAGTAATATTACTGTCCGGCCGCGACTTCCGGTCCACAGGAAAATGGCGCAGGACGGCGCCAATTTCGAATAGGACTGTGTGGGAGCGGCGCATGCGCAGTTCCCACACAGACGCCGTACACGGCAGTCAATGGGACGGGAGCCGTTCGCAGTCCCTATGGGACTGTGGCTGCCGTATTCCATGTCTGTGTGTGTCGTTAATCGACACACACAGAAATGGAACAAAAAATGGCAGCCCCCATAGGGAAGAAAAAGTGTAAAAATAAGAAAAAGTAAAACACAAACACACAAATGAATAAAAACGTTTTTATTAAAGCACTAACATCTTTAACATATAAAAAAATTATTTGCGATGACACTGTTCCTTTAAGTGCAAGAAGTTCATCACTTGCGAAAGCAAATGATTCCCCCTTCGCCAGGCGCATTGAGAGAAGTTGTGGTGGCAATCCTTTGCGGTTTCTGCGAACCGTCCCACAGGCCCCTGTTTTGTCAGCGTGAAGACTTTTGAAAAGTGGCATACTAGAATACAAATTGGCAGTGTATACTCTAGCCTTTTCGAAGGAACGGCTGCATATGGTCATAGACTATTTTTCCACTGATACCAAGGTTTTGTGGGCATCCTGGGGGATTTATTTCAGGGTCTCTGCCCTCATATATATTGAAGCCGCATGTGTAACCGGTCTTACTTTCACATATTTTATATAGCTTTACGCCATATCTCGCTCTCTTTGATGGTATGTACTGCCTAAAACACAATCGCCCCTTAAAATTTACAAGGGATTCATCCACACTCAAGTTCACATCAGGAGTGTAGGATTTTAGAAATTAATCTTTTATCAAAGTAACAAGGGGCCTCAGCTTGTGAAGGCGATCGTGCCCAGGATCACTTCTTGGCAGGCTTTCTAAATTGTTACTAAAATGCAGGAAACTGATTAATGCCTCATACCTCATACCTGCTCCAGGACATTATTGACGAAAAAACTGGGGTTACATGAATAGGATTTGCTGCCCAGTAAGAACGGGTGGATGTTTTTTTTTGCAATGCCCATATTCTGAATGAGCGGACATTGGTAGGAACCCAGAACCTTAAAGGTTTGTCTGGTCCACAATTAATTGTGAAAGCTCATCCGTAAAAAAAATTGTTCATAACATGCTCTAAAATGATCTTTTTTTCAAAATAAAAACCACTGTAGTTATCTACATTACAGCGCCGATCAGATTATGTAGGAGATAGGGCCTTATAATCTGGTAACAAGAATACTGTTCTGATAGTGTCTCTACATTCCCCAAACTGCTACAATATATATATATATATATATATATATGTATATATATAGATATATACATATATGAGGAAAGATGACACAAGAGACCACGCTTTGTATGCTCAAAATCCTTCTCTGACGTTTATTTATCAAACCATTACAATAATATATTTAGAAGTAGGAGCAGGTTGATTCCAGAAAATCGTTTACATTGTTTACAATATGACGTTAATTTGGATTTGATTTAGCCAATAGCATATAATGACAATATGTTTTGTTTTGAACCAATCATATGGTTAACCCCTTAACGACCGGCGTATAGTGTTTTTACGTCGACCGTTCAGGCACTTCAGAAGACCGGGCTGCTGGTAACAGCCTCGGACAGTGGTCTCCGTTCATGTGATCACTGTGAGAACCATTCACAGTGATCACAAAATGAAAAACGAGGTGTTTCTCCTACCTGTCTCTCTGTCTCTCCTCCTCACACTTGTTACTCTGTATGAGAAGAGACAGAGAGAGAATTTTACTGTGACACCAAAGACACAAAATTACAAAAAATCTAATATATAAACTTCAATTGTACACCTAGGCTAGGGTTATCCTAGAGTTTTTCCGCTGCAAATGTTGGTGCAGATTTGGGGCAATTACGCAACGAATCTGCACCAACATTTGCATATTTGACAGGTAGTTCAGACGTTGCGAACTTGCCATAGATTTCAGTTTTTGCATTGCAAAGGCTGAAATCCGCAGTGAAATTCCGCAACAGACAGTGCATGCTGCGTACTTAAAATTCCGCACCGCAGCCTATGGTCCGCAGCGGAGTTTTCCGCAACATCTGAACTAACTTTCCTAAAAATGGATAGAAACAAATGTAAAAAATGGCCGCTGGAGAATTCCACTGCGGACTGTCCGCAGTGGATTTCCACAACAATTCCGCCACGTGTGAACGTGCCCTTAGGGTTAGTCTAGGGTTATTCTAGGTTCTATTCTAGAGTTAGTCTAGGGTTAGCCTAGGTTTAGTCTAGGGTTAGCCTAGGGTTTTTATGTAGCGTACGTGTGTGACGTCTGTGTATTTTTTTTGGTGCAAAAAAAAATATATGAAAAAAAAAAAGTTTTATAGTCTACGTGTTTGTTCGACATCAGTTTTTTGTGGAGCGTGCTTTTGTGACGTCCGTGTATTTTTGTCTGTGAAAAAAAAAAAGTCAAGAAAAAATAATACAATTTGTCTGCGTGTGCGTCTGGTTACAGTCTTTGTCGTACGTGTGTGTAATTACAATGGCCCATAGAACGTTCACGGTGGAAGAGGCATACGCCATGTTAATTTCTGACTCTCATGAAAGCGATACAGAAACCGCGTCTGAGGTAGAAATGTTGTCTACCAGTGATAGCGACGACAGTGATACACTTTCTGCAAATGCAAGTGTCACCACAGAGTCCACAAGCACAGGGCATGTCGCAGAAGTACCACGAAACACGGCCCACTCTATTCCCCCAGAATATATTGAGTGGGTACCCACAAAGTCATTTTCCCCTAATATCCCAGAATTTATTGCCACACCAGGGATAAATATTAACCCCTTAAGGACACAGCCTATTTTGGCCTTGTGGACACAGCCGATTTTTGCAAATCTGACATGTGTCACTTTATGTGGTAATAACTCCAGAATGCTTTTGCCTATCCAAGCGATTCTGAGCTTGTTTTCTCGTGACATGTTGTACTTTATGATACTGAAAAAATTTTGTCGTTAAATTCAATATTTATTTGTAAAAAACACCAAAATTTTGAGAACATTTGCAAAAATCTGCATTTTTCTAAATTGTAATGTATCTGCTTGTAAAACAGATCGTAATACCGCACAAAATATTTACTAGTTAACATTTCCCATATGTCTACTTTATGTTTGCATCGTTTTTTGAACGTGCTTTTATTTTTCTATGACCTCACAAGGCTTAGGGTATGTGCACACACACTAATTACGTCCGTAATTGACGGACGTATTTCGGCCGCAAGTACCGGACCGAACACACTGCAGGGAGCCGGGCTCCTAGCATCATACTTATGTACGACGCTAGGAGTCCCTGCCTCGCTGCAGGACAACTGTCACGTACTGTAATCATGTTTTCAGTACGGGACAGTTGTCCTGCAGCGAGGCAGGGACTCCTAGCATCGTACATAAGTATGATGCTAGGAGCCCGGCTCCCTGCACTGTGTTCGGTCCGGTACTTGCGGCCGAAATACGTCCGTCAATTACGGACGTAATTAGTGTGTGTGCACATACCCTTAGAACTTTAGCTGCAATTTCTCACATTTTCAAGAAAATGTCAAAAGGCTATTTTTTCAGGGACCAGTTCAGTTCTGAAGTGGCTTTGAGGGCCTTATATATTAGAAACCCCCTATAAAACACCCCATTTTAAAAACTGCACCCCTCAAAGTATTCAAAACCACATTCAGAAATTATTTTAACCCTTTAGGCATTTCACAGGAAAGAAAGCAAAGTAGAGGTGAAATTTACAAATTTCAATTTTTTTTTACGAAATTCATTTGTAATACAGTTTTTTCTGCAACACAGACGGTTTTACCAGAGAAATGCAACTCAATATTTATTGCCCAGATTCTGCAATTTTTAGAAATATCCCACATGTGGCCCTAGTGCGGTAATGGACTGAAGCACAGGCCTCAGAAGCAAAGGAGCACCTGGTGGATTTTGGGGCCTCTATTTTATTAGAATATATTTTAGGCACCATGTCAGGTTTGAAGAGGTCTTGTGTGCCAAAACAGTGGAAACCCCCCAAAAGTGACCCCGTTTTGGAAACGACACCCCTCATTTGTAAAGCAATGTCTCCCGATTACGGCAATACCCCATATGTGGTAATAAACTGCTGTTTGGACCCACGGCAGGGCTCAGAGGGCCATTTGGATTTTGGAGCGCAGATTTTGCTGGAATGGTTTTCGGTGCCATGTCGTGTTTGCAAAGCCCTGGAGGGACCATAACAGTGGAAACTCCCCAAAAGTGACCCCATTTTGGAAACTACACCCCTCAAGGAATTTTTTAAGAGGTATAGATAGCATTTTTAGCCCACAGGTTTTTTGCTAAATTTATTGGAACTGGTCTGTGAAAATGAATATCTACTTTTTTTCTGAAAAAACATACAATGTTTTAGATTTTACAAGGAATAAAGGAGAAAATGCACCCCAACATTTGCAAAGCAACTTTTCCAGAGTACGGAAATACCCCATATGTGGTAATAAACTGCTGTTTGGACCCATGGCAGGGCTCAGAAGGGAACGAGGGCCATTTGGATTTTGGAGTGCAGATTTTGCTGCATTGGTTTTCGGTGCCATGTCGTGTTTGCAAAGCCCTGGAGGGACCATAACAGTGGAAACTCCCCAAAAGTGACCCCATTTTGGAAACTACACCCCTCGAGGAATTTTTCTAGGGGTATAGTGTGCATTTTGACCCTACACGGGTTTTGCTGAATTTATGGGAATTATGCCGCGAAATTGAAAATCTAAATTTTTTCTAATAAAATGTAGTTTTAGCTCAGATTTTTTCATTTCTACAACAGATAAAGGAGAAAAAACACCCCAATATTTGTAAAGCAAACTCTTCTGAGCACAGCAATACCCCATATGTGGTAATAAACTGCTGTTTGGATACATGGCGGAAGTTAGAAAGGACCGAGCGCCATTTGACTTTTGGAGCTCAAGTTTTGCTGGAATGGTTTGCGGCCCCATGTGACATTTGCAAAGCCACTGAGGGGGCAAAATAGTGCAAAACCGGCAAAAGTGACCCCATTTGGGAAACTATACCCCTCGTGGAATTTATCTAGCGGTATAGTGAGCATTTTGACCCCACAGTTTTTTTGCTGAATTATTGGGATTATGCAGTGAAAATGAAAATCTACATTCTTTCCACTAAAATGTTGAATTATTTTCATTTTCACAAGGAATAAAGGAGAAAAAGCGCCCCAACAATTGTAAAGCAATTTCTCCCGAGTACGGCAATACCCCATATGTGGTTATAAACTGCTGCTTGGATACACCGCAGGGCTCAGAATGGCAGGAGTGCTACTTGGCATGTAGATTTTGGTTGATTGTTTTTTGGGCGCCATGTCGCATTTGCAGAGCCCCTGAGGTACCCGTACAGTAGAAACCCCTGAGGAGTGACTCCATTTTGGAAACTTTACCCCTCAGGGTAATGATCTAGGGGTGTACTGAGCATTTTGATCCCACAGGTGTTTCATAGTATTAGAATGAGGCAGTGAAAATGAAAAATTATTTTTTTTCCCAAAAATATGTAGTTTTGCACCCAATTTTTTTCCCCACAAGGGGTAATAGGAGAAAAAACAACACATAATTTGTTACCCAATTTCTCCCGAGTACCGCAATACCCCATGTGTGGCCCTAAACTGCTGTTTGGGCACATGGCAGAGCTCAAAATGGAAGGAGTGCCATGTGGCTTTTAGAGCACAGATTTTGCTGGACTGGTGTAGGGGCGCCATGTCGCATTTGCAGAGCGTTCTTAGGTACCAGAGTAGAGTGTAAAACCATGAGAAGTGACCCCATTTTGTAAACTACACCCCTCAAGGCATTTATCATTTGCCTGGACATATGACAGGGCTTAGGAGTGAAAGGCGCATGTGAGACAATTTTTGGTGATTTTCGCAGCATTAGCCCACAACGGCAGGGCTCTGAGGTCAAATAGTAAAACAAACCCCCAAGTAGTGACCCCCATTTTGGAAACTGCACCCCTCAAGGCATTTTGACCACACAGGTTTTTTTTTTCTATTAGAAATGAATGCTCAGTGGATGGTGTAAAGTGAAAATGGCAAATTTCCACAGGTATGTGCCATTTTAGTGCACAATATTTTGTGCCCAGTTCGTGCCACTGAAGACAAATACCTCAAACTGTTAAGCGGGTTCTCCCGGGTATGGCGATGCCATATATGTGGACGTACACTGCTGCTTGGGCACGCTGCAGGGCGCACCATTTGGCTTTTGGAGCGTGGATTTTGCTCGCTAGTTGTTTTGTTTGGGGTTTTGCTGGTATTTCAGTTATGATGTGGGGGCATATGTAAGCTGTGCGGAGAACATCAGGGTATAATAAGAGAGTATAATAATGGGGTAAATAAATAATTATTCACAGATATGTGGCCGGTGTCAAACTGATAAATGGCGCCCAATCTTATCCGCTTTTGGACACTTTGCACATTTTGCATTGCCATATTCTGAGAGCCAAAACGTCTTTATTTTTTCTCCACCGGAGCTGTGTGAGGGCTTATTTGTTGCGGGACAATCTGTAGATTTCATTGGTACCATTTTGGGGTACATGCGATTTTTTGATCACTTTGTATTTCATTTTTTTGGCAAGCAAGGTGAACAAAAATCTGCAATTCTGATGTTTTTTATTATTTATTTTTTTACGGCGTTCGCCATGCGCTATGAATGACAATTTTACGTTATTCTGCGGGTCGGTACGATTACGGTGATACCAGATGTACATAGTTTTTCTTATGCTTTGAAGCGTCTGCACGATAAAATCACTTTTGTTTCAAATAATTTATTTTTGGTGTCACCATATTCTGAGAGCCATAACTTTTTTATTTTTTCGTCAAAAAAGCGGTGGGAGAGCTTGTTTTTTGCGGGACGGGCTGAGTTTTTTAATGGTATAATTTTGGGGTACATGCAACTTTTAGATCCCTTTTTTTATTCTGTTTTGCGAGGGTTAGCGACTAACAAGCAGCGATTCTGGAATAGTTTTTTATTAAATTTTTTTACAGTGTTCACCGTATGGGTAAAATAGCGTGATATTTTTATAGTTTGGGTCGTTACGGACGCGAGGATACCACATATGTGTACTTTTTTTTATGTTTTTTGTTTTTTCCTATAATAAAATACTTATTATAGGAAAAAAGGCTGTTATAGTGTTTTTTAACATGAAACTTATTTTTTCTTACTTTTTTACAACATTTTTATTAACTTGTTTTAACTTTTTTTTTGTCCCACTAGGGAACTTGAATTCATGAAGCCCTGATCGCTATTCTAATACACTGCACTACCTACATAGTGCAGTGTATTAGAGCTGTCAGCTATTCACTGACAGCAAGCCCATTAGGCTTCGCCTCCCGGCGGGACCTAATGGGCTTCCGTACTAGCAAGCGATTGTTAGGCTATGGTTGCCATAGCAACCATCGGAACACCCGCGGATGCCGATGGTTGTCATTAGCAACCATAGGGTACGATCTAATCACTTAGATGCAGCGATAGCTGCATCTAAGGGGTTAATCGGCCGGATCGGAGCCTTGCTCCGGTCCTGGCCATTAGGGCACGATGTCAGCTGTGACAAACAGCTGACACCCGCGCCTGTGGCAACCATCGTGGTTGCCAACAGGCTACAAGACACTTCGATGCATCGATCACATTGATCGATGCATCGAAGGGGTTAATCGGCCGGATCGGAGCCTAGCTCCGGTTCTGGCCGTTGCAGAGGGGCGTCGGACAGCTGATTCCCGGCGGTGATAGCGCTGGCTCAGCTTCTGAGCCAGCGCCATCACATACACACGTCATGGAGCTGTGATTGGTCAGTCTGCTTTGACTGACCAATCACAGCGATCGCCGGCAGGAGACCGCTGTGAATGGTCCCCTGCTGTCTTACTGTGCCGGTCAACTGTCATAAACAGTTGACGGCACAGTTCTGTCACCTTGTCCTTTGACAGGGTGACAGTTTTTAGCCAGGACGCGCCGATATGTCCCTGTGCCTTAAAGCACTTCAATGCAGGACGTACCGGTGCGTCCTGGTGCGCTAAGGGGTTAATGTGGAAATTTTACAGTCCCTGATTTAAAAAAAATATTCATTACAGATGAACTATTGGAGCTGGTTATTAACCAAACCAATCTGTATGCTCGCCAATTCTTTGCTGAAAAGCCAATGTCCTCCTATGCAAAGCAGTGGCACCCCACAAATACTGGCGAACTTAAAAAAAATTTGGGGCTCATCCTCAACTTGGGGTTAGTGAAAAAGTCCTTAATCCGGTCATATTGGGCAACAAGCCCTACACAGGCCACACCTGTTTTTCCAGCCGTTATGACCAGAAGCAGATATGAAGTGCTAATGCGCTCCCTTCATTTTAACGACAATCACCAGGTCCCCCCGTAGTGATCCAGGCCGTGACCGCCTGTATAAAATAAGGCCCCTGATAAAAACTTTGGAGGAGTCATTTATGCCGGTGTACAACCCCGAAAAAAACCTAGCGGTGGATGAATCACTGATGAGTTACAAAGGCAGGCTCTCATTCCGCAAGTACATCCCCTCAAAGAGAGCAAAATATGGGGTTAAAATCTACAAGCTCTGTGAGAGCGGTACAGGCTACACATCTGCCTTTAGAATCTATGAAGGCAAAGACCGTGATATTACCCACATTATTAACTCATTTACTTCCACACTGTTTTTGTAGGGAGAACCAAAACGGAGGGTTGCTTATTGGATAATGTTTCACTTTAAAAATGCTGCAAAATTGTATTTTCTGGAAAAACCTATTTTTTATTTCTTTCCACCTATTAAAAATACTCACTATACCCCTAGATGAATATTAGCAGGACATTTCTACTTGTCAAAATGACCTGCAGTACCACTGCAAATATAGCGTGGTTCCCTAAAATCAGATCAGGCGTAAAAAGGCCTCCAAAAGACAAAATCGACTCCTTCTATGGTATGCCCTATAACGGGTCCATATAATAGATTAGACACACATATTTGGTTTCGCCGTACATGGGAGAAATAGCAGAATGTGGAAAGGTGTCACTTTTACCAGTATCTCATATGGTGTTTCGAAATGGCTTAAGAAAATGCCACTTTTGTAAAAAAAAGTGCAATTTACATTTTTTTGGCCCAAGTTTGGACAAATTCTGTAAAAAGTGTGAAGGGTTAAAACAGAAATTGAACCACTAGAAATAGACTTTGGAGTGTCTAGTTTGTAGAACACAATGTTTTTTTAACCATTATTTATTGGACTTCAAGTCCATTACCCATACATTAATACCATGGTGTAAAAAACGAAATGAAGACATTTTAGTGTGCAATTGAAAAAAGGGGCACTTGTGTTTTATATTATATTTCTGGTCAAAAAAAAAAACTACACCTCCAAGTCAGGTGTCCTTATGATCAGGATAAATTAAAAAATATATATATAATATATAATATAATATATTTCAATACATTTTGTATGATACAATTACTTTTATTTTCAAACTGTTACATTTTAAATGATGAAAAATCTAAATTTTTCTTTTTTTTCTGACTTTCCATGGCTATAAAAAAAGTAACAAAAATGTTACCTATACATATATACCACAAAAAGGAAGCACTACATGTCCCAATAAAACAGTGAAAAATTTACATCGATACATAAAACACATACAGAGTCATACTGCGTTTCATCTGTGAATAGCAAAACTGCTAAAATTGCTCTGGCCACTAAGGTATAAAGAGGCTCTGTCACCACATTATAAGTGCCCTATCTCCTATATAAGGAGATGGGCGCTGTAATTTAGGTGACAGCAGTGTTTTTTATTTAGAAAAACTATCTATTTTTACCACTTTATGAGCGATTTTTAGCTTTATGCTAATGAGTTTCTTAATGCCCAAGTGGGCGTGTTTTTACTTTAGCCTAAGTGGGCGTTGTACAGAGGAGTGTATGACGCTGACCAATCAGCATCATACACTTCTCTCCATTCATTTACACTGCACTAGCGATATAGTTATATCATTATATGCAGCTACATACACACACTATAACATTACTGCAGTATCCTGATAATGAATACACATGACCATCCAGCCTGGACGTGATGTGTATTCAGAATCCTGACACGTCTGAATCTTTTCTGTGAGATTTTCAGCAAGGCAAATGTAATATCGTTTACATTGTAATAGAGTTATCTCGAGTGCACACGGGAGTGCACACAGAAATCACACGGCCGCTAAAACGGGCACACGGATCCGTCAAAAACGGCCGTGAAAACGGTGATGGAAGTGTGCACGAGGCCTAAACATGATCTTTCTCCATAGGCTTCAAGTTTGAGCGGCTCCTTATCACACAAAAATAGGTAAATATTCAACTGTATTCTCCATACTAAAGAGAGACTAAATATAAACATTCATCTCAAGAACAAATAACATAGACTTGTTTCAGACAATGCTGACATTGATACATAGCCTTAAAGCAACAACTTATTCATCTCAAAATGCCCCTTCAGGCCACAAGATGGATTCCAGTGATCCAAAATGGACGCCAACCATACAAGATGGAGTCCACACAAAATGTCATCTTTTAACCCCTTTAGGACACAGCCTGTTTTTGCCTTGTGGACTCAGATGATTTTTTAAAATCTGATATGTGTCGCTTTATATGGTAATAACTTTGGAATGCTTTAACCTATCCAAACGATCCTGGGATTGTTTTCTGGTGACATATTGTACTTTGTGTTAGTGAAAAAATTTGGTCTCTAAATTCAGTATTTATTTGTGAAAAACATCACATTTTAGAAAAAATTAGCATTTTTCTAAATTTAAATGTATCTACTTGTAAAACAGATAGTAATGCCACACAAAATAGTTACTAGTGTAAAGGATCTGCCAGGCACAACTTCTGTGGATACGCCCATAGGTAATCAGTCTGCATCTGAGTCTATGTCTCTGAGACTGACTCCATCTTCCACCACTCAGGATGGCAGGCTTAGGAGTGGGAGAGCCTATCGCAGCCTGGCCAGACGGAGCTAGCACCCGCCCTCTGTCTATTTATACCTGCCTTTCCTGTTCCTCCTTTGCTTGTGATTCTTCTCGTGTGGTTTCCTGGCCCAGCTACAGCTTCTACTATTTGATCCTGCTCCATACTGACCCTGGCTTACTGACTACTCTCCTGCTCTGCGTTTGGTACCTCGTACACTCCTGGTTTGACTCGGCTCGTTCACCTCTCTTGTTGCTCACGGTGTTGCCGTGGGCAACTGCTCCATTTCCCTTAGCTTTGTGTACCCTTGTCTGTTTGTCTCGTGCACTTACTGAGCATAGGGACCGCCGCCCAGTTGTACCCCGTCGCCTAGGGCGGGTCGTTGCAAGTAGGCAGGGACAGAGTGGCGGGTAGATTAGGGCTCACTTGTCCGTTTCCCTACCCCCATCATTACATAATCACAAGCCCATATACCTAGTCTACCCTGGTCCCTGTCACTACTATGGACCCCCTTGAGACCCTGCCCCAGCAAATGCAGGGTCTCTCTCTACAGGTCCAGGCCCTGGCTCAGAGGGTCAACCAGCCTGACGCTACCATGGTAGTGCCCCTCATCTCACCTCTTGAACCCCACCTCAAGGTGCCTGACCAATTCTCAGGGGACCGGAGGACTTTTCTCTCCTTTCGGGAGAGTTGTAGGCTTTACTTTCGCTTAAAGCCTCACTCCTCAGGTTCTGAGAGCCAGCGGGTGGGTATAATTATGTCCCGGCTCCAGGAAGGGCCCCAAGAGTGGGCCTTCTCCTTGGCTCCTGACGCCCCTGAACTTTCCTCCGTTGATCGTTTCTTTTCTGCTCTCGGACTCATTTATGACGAGACTGACAGGACTGCCTTTGCCGAGAGTCAGCTGGTGACCTTACGTCAGGGTAAGAGACCTGTTGAGGAGTATTGTTCTGACTTTAGGAAGTGGTGCGTAGCTTCTCGGTGGAATGACCCTGCCTTAAGGTGCCAGTTTAGGTTGGGTCTGTCGAACGCCCTGAAAGACCTGCTAGTTAGCTATCCCTCTTCTGACTCCCTAGACCAGGTTATGGCGTTAGCGGTACGACTTGACCGACGTCTCAGGGAACGACAACTTGAACGTTTTTGCGTTTTCCCCTCTGACTCCTCCATGATGCCTCCCGAGGTCCCGTTGCTTCGCTCTTCCACGGAAGACTCGGAGGTACCTATGCAACTCGGGGCCTCCGTGTCCCCCCGACAACGTAGAGAGTTCCGCAGGAAGAATGGTCTCTGCTTCTATTGTGGGGATGACAAGCATCAAGTGAACACCTGTCCTAGGCGTAAGAATAAGCAGCCGGAAAACTTCCGCGCCTAAGTGATCATCGGGGAGGTCACTTGGGCGCACAGGTATTTCCTGTAAATATGAAACGTAATAAAATCTTGCTTCCCTTTCAGGTCTCTTTTGGTGGTAGGTCTGCTACCGGCAGTGCCTTCGTGGATTCAGGGTCTTCTGCTAATATCATGTCTGTGGAATTTGCTATGTCTCTAGCTATGCCTTTGATTGATTTGCCTAAACCTGTCCCGGTAGTGGGTATCGACTCCACTCCTCTTGCTAATGGTTATTTTACACTAGCTATGCCTTTGATTGATTTGCCTAAACCTGTCCCGGTAGTGGGTATCGACTCCACTCCTCTTGCTAATGGTTATTTTACACAGCATACCCCTGTTTTTGAACTCCTTGTTGGCTCCATGCATTTGGAGCAGTGCCCTGTACTGTTGATGCAGGGATTATCGTCCGATTTGGTTTTAGGCCTTCCCTGGTTGCAGTTGCATAATCCCACGTTTGACTGGAATACTGGGGAGCTCACCAAATGGGGTAATGAATGCTTGACGTCATGCTTTTCTGTTAATTCTATTTCTCCCCCTGAGGAGGTGAACACGCTACCTGAGTTTGTTCAGGACTTCGCTGATGTTTTCTCTAAGGAGGCCTCCGAAGTGTTACCTCCTCATACAGAATACGATTGTGCTATCGAATTGGTACCAGGAGCTAAGCTCCCTAAGGGTAGGATATTTAATCTTTCTTGTCCCGAACGTGAAGCCATGAGAGAGTATATCCAGGAATGCCTGGCCAAGGGTTACATTCGCCCCTCTACTTCTCCGGTAGGTGCTGGCTTCTTCGTAGGGAAGAAGGATGGTGGTCTTAGGCCATGCATTGACTACCGTAACTTGAATAAGGTCACTGTAAGGAACCAGTATCCCCTTCCTTTGATTCCTGATCTCTTTAATCAGGTTCAGGGAGCCCAATGGTTCTCTAAGTTTGATCTACGGGGGGCGTATAACCTTATCCGCATCAAAGAGGGGGATGAGTGGAAGACTGCGTTTAACACGCCCGAAGGTCATTTCGAATACCTCGTCATGCCCTTTGGGTTATGTAATGCTCCTGCGGTCTTCCAGAATTTCATAAATGAGATTTTAAGAGATTACCTGGGGGTATTTCTGGTAGTGTACCTTGATGACATACTGGTGTTTTCCAAGGACTGGTCCTCCCACATTGAGCATGTCAGGAAGGTGCTCCAGGTCCTTCGGGAAAACAAACTGTTTGCGAAAACCGAAAAATGTGTGTTTGGGGTACAGGAGATACCATTTTTGGGTCAAATCCTCACTCCTCATGAATTCCGCATGGACCCCGCCAAGGTCCAGGCTGTGGCGGAATGGGTCCAACCTGCCTCCCTGAAGGCGTTACAGTGTTTCTTGGGATTCGCTAATTATTACAGGAGATTTATTGCTAACTTCTCGGTCATCGCTAAGCCTCTTACGGACCTCACTCGCAAAGGTGCTGATATCCTCCACTGGCCTCCTGAGGCGTCCAGGCTTTTGAGGTCCTTAAGAAGTGCTTTATCTCGGCCCCGGTGCTGGTTCAGCCCAACCAAATGGAGCCATTTATCGTGGAAGTTGACGCATCCGAGGTGGGAGTGGGGGCTGTCTTGTCCCAGGGTACCAGGTCCCTCTCCCATCTCCGTCCCTGTGCCTACTTCTCCAGGAAGTTTTCGCCCACTGAGAGTAACTATGATATTGGCAACCGCGAACTCTTAGCCATTAAATGGGCATTTGAAGAGTGGCGCCACTTCCTGGAGGGGGCTAGGCACCAGGTAACGGTCCTTACCGACCACAAGAATCTGGTTTTCCTAGAATCTGCCCGGAGGCTAAACCCGAGACAAGCTCGATGGGCGCTATTTTTTACCAGATTCAACTTTTTGGTTACTTATAGGGCTGGGTCTAAAAATATTAAGGCCGATGCACTGTCGCGTAGCTTCATGGCCAGCCCTCCTTCGGAGGAAGATCCTGCTTGTATTTTGCCTCCTGGTATAATCATTTCTTCTATTGATTCTGATTTAGTCTCTGAAATTGCGGCTGATCAAGGTTCAGCTCCCGGGAACCTTCCTGAGGACAAGCTGTTTGTTCCCCTGCAATTCCGGCTAAGGGTACTTAGGGAAAATCATGACTCCGCACTATCTGGTCATCCAGGCGTCCTGGGTACCAAAAACCACATTGCCAGAAACTATTGGTGGCCTGGGTTGCCTAAAGACGTTAAGGCCTACGTCGCCGCTTGTGAGGTTTGTGCTAGGTCCAAGACTCCCAGGTCCCGACCAGCGGGCTTACTACGTTCTTTGCCCATTCCCCAGAGACCTTGGACCCATATCTCCATGGATTTTATCACCGATTTGCCTCCATCTCAAGGCAAGTCGGTGGTGTGGGTTGTAGTAGACCGCTTCAGTAAGATGTGCCACTTTGTGCCCCTCAAGAAACTACCCAATGCCAAGACGTTAGCTACCTTGTTTGTCAAACACATCCTGCGTCTCCATGGGGTCCCTGTCAATATTGTTTCGGACAGAGGGGTACAATTTGTTTCATTGTTTTGGAGAGCCTTCTGTAAAAAGTTGGAGATTGATCTGTCCTTCTCCTCTGCCTTCCATCTTCAAACTAATGGCCAAACTGAGAGGACTAATCAATCTCTAGAACAATATTTAAGGTTTTTTATCTCTGACTGTCAATATGATTGGGTCTCATTCATTCCCCTCGCCGAATTTTCCCTTAATAACCGGGTCAGTAACTCGTCAGGGGTCTCCCCCTTTTTCTGTAATTTTGGGTTTAATCCACGGTTCTCTTCCGTTTCACCTGGTAGTTCCAACAATCCCGAGGTAGAGGTCGTTCATCGGGAACTGTGCACAGTCTGGGCCCAGGTTCAGAAGAACCTAGAGGCGTCCCAGAGCGTACAAAAAACTCAGGCTGATAGAAGACGTTCTGCTAACCCCTTGTTTATGGTCGGGGATCTGGTGTGGTTATCGTCTTGAAACTTGCGCCTTAAGGTCCCGTCCAAGAAGTTTGCTCCCCGGTTTATTGGGCCGTATAAGGTCATTGAAGTCCTCAATCCTGTCTCCTTCCGACTGGAGTTGCCCCCATCTTTTCGAATACACGACGTGTTTCATGCCTCCCTCAAACGCTGCTCCCCGTCCTCGGCTCCCTCGAGGAAACCTCCTGTTCCCGTTCTCCCCCCCCGAGGGGGTGGAATTCAAGGTGGCCAAGATTGTGGACAGCAAGATGGTCCAAGGCTCCCTCCAGTACCTGGTCCATTGGAGAGGATACGGGTCTGAGGAGAGGACTTGGGTACCCACCCGGGATGTTCACGCTGGGGTATTGGTCAGGAAGTTCCACCTTCGTTTCCCCAATAAACCAGGTCCACTTAGAAAGGGTCCGGTGGCCCCTCATAAAAGGGGGGGTACTGTAAAGGATCTGCCAGGCACAACTTCTGTGGATACGCCCATAGGTAATCAGTCTGCACCTGAGTCTATGTCTCTGAGACTGACTCCATCTTCCACCACTCAGGATGGCAGGCTTAGGAGTGGGAGAGCCTATCGCAGCCTGGCCAGACGGAGCTAGCACCCGCCCTCTGTCTATTTATACCTGCCTTTACTGTTCCTCCTTTGCTTGTGATTCTTCTCGTGTGGTTTCCTGGCCCAGCTACAGCTTCTACTATTTGATCCTGCTCCATACTGACCCTGGCTTACTGACTACTCTCCTGCTCTGCGTTTGGTACCTCGTACACTCCTGGTTTGACTCGGCTCGTTCACCTCTCTTGTTGCTCACGGTGTTGCCGTGGGCAACTGCCCCATTTCCCTTAGCTTTGTGTACCCTTGTCTGTTTGTCTCGTGCACTTACTGAGCATAGGGATCGCCGCCCAGTTGTACCCCGTGGCCTAGGGCCGGTCGTTGCAAGTAGGCAGGGACAGAGTGGCGGGTAGATTAAGGCTCACTTGTCCGTTTCCCTACCCCCATCATTACATAATCACAAGCCCATATACCTAGTCTACCCTGGTCCCTGTCACTACTATGGACCCCCTTGAGACCCTGGCCCAGCAAATGCAGGGTCTCTCTCTACAGGTCCAGGCCCTGGCTCAGAGGGTCAACCGGCCTGACGCTACCATGGTAGTGCCCCTCATCTCACCTCTTGAACCCCACCTCAAGCTGCCTGACCGGTTCTCAGGGGACCGGAGGACTTTTCTCTCCTTTCGGGAGAGTTGTAGGCTTTACTTTCGCTTAAAGCCTCACTCCTCAGGTTCTGAGAGCCAGCGGGTGGGTATAATTATGTCCCGGCTCCAGGAAGGGCCCCAAGAGTGGGCCTTCTCCTTGGCTCCTGACGCCCCTGAACTTTCCTCCGTTGATCGTTTCTTTTCTGCTCTCGGACTCATTTATGACGAGACTGACAGGACTGCCTTTGCCGAGAGTCAGCTGGTGACCTTACGTCAGGGTAAGAGACCTGTTGAGGAGTATTGTTCTGACTTTAGGAAGTGGTGCGTAGCTTCTCGGTGGAATGACCCTGCCTTAAGGTGCCAGTTTAGGTTGGGTCTGTCGAACGCCCTGAATGACCTGCTAGTTAGCTATCCCTATTCTGACTCCCTAGACCAGGTTATGGCGTTAGCGGTACGACTTGACCGACGTCTCAGGGAACGACAACTTGAACGTTTTTGTGTTTTCCCCTCTGACTCCCCCATGATGCCTCCCGATGTCCCGTTGCTTCGCTCTTCCACGGAAGACTCGGAGGTACCTATGCAACTCGGGGCCTCCGTGTCCCCCCGACAACGTAGAGAGTTCCGCAGGAAGAATGGTCTCTGCTTCTATTGTGGGGATGACAAGCATCAAGTGAACACCTGTCCTAGGCGTAAGAATAAGCAGCCGGAAAACTTCCGCGCCTAAGTGATCATCGGGGAGGTCACTTGGGCGCACAGGTATTTCCCGTAAATATGAAACGTAATAAAATCTTGCTTCCCTTTCAGGTCTCTTTTGGTGGTAGGTCTGCTACCGGCAGTGCCTTCGTGGATTCAGGGTCTTCTGCTAATATCATGTCTGTGGAATTTGCTATGTCTCTAGCTATGCCTTTGATTGATTTGCCTAAACCTGTCCCGGTAGTGGGTATCGACTCCACTCCTCTTGCTAATGGTTATTTTACACTAGCTATGCCTTTGATTGATTTTCCTAAACCTGTCCCGGTAGTGGGTATCGACTCCACTCCTCTTGCTAATGGTTATTTTACACAGCATACCCCTGTTTTTGAACTCCTTGTTGGCTCCATGCATTTGGAGCAGTGCCCTGTACTGTTGATGCAGGGATTATCGTCCGATTTGGTTTTAGGCCTTCCCTGGTTGCAGTTGCATAATCCCACGTTTGACTGGAATACTGGGGAGCTCACCAAATGGGGTAATGAATGCTTGACGTCATGCTTTTCTGTTAATTCTATTTCTCCCCCTGAGGAGGTGAACACGCTACCTGAGTTTGTTCAGGACTTCGCTGATGTTTTCTCTAAGGAGGCCTCCGAAGTGTTACCTCCTCATACAGAATACGATTGTGCTATCGAATTGGTACCAGGAGCTAAGCTCCCTAAGGGTAGGATATTTAATCTTTCTTGTCCCGAACGTGAAGCCATGAGAGAGTATATCCAGGAATGCCTGGCCAAGGGTTACATTCGCCCCTCTACTTCTCCGGTAGGTGCTGGCTTCTTCGTAGGGAAGAAGGATGGTGGTCTTAGGCCATGCATTGACTACCGTAACTTGAATAAGGTCACTGTAAGGAACCAGTATCCCCTTCCTTTGATTCCTGATCTCTTTAATCAGGTTCAGGGAGCCCAATGGTTCTCTAAGTTTGATCTACGGGGGGCGTATAACCTTATCCGCATCAAAGAGGGGGATGAGTGGAAGACTGCGTTTAACACGCCCGAAGGTCATTTCGAATACCTCGTCATGCCCTTTGGGTTATGTAATGCTCCTGCGGTCTTCCAGAATTTCATAAATGAGATTTTAAGAGATTACCTGGGGGTATTTCTGGTAGTGTACCTTGATGACATACTGGTGTTTTCCAAGGACTGGTCCTCCCACATTGAGCATGTCAGGAAGGTGCTCCAGGTCCTTCGGGAAAACAAACTGTTTGCGAAAACCGAAAAATGTGTGTTTGGGGTACAGGAGATACCATTTTTGGGTCAAATCCTCACTCCTCATGAATTCCGCATGGACCCCGCCAAGGTCCAGGCTGTGGCGGAATGGGTCCAACCTGCCTCCCTGAAGGCGTTACAGTGTTTCTTGGGATTCGCTAATTATTACAGGAGATTTATTGCTAACTTCTCGGTCATCGCTAAGCCTCTTACGGACCTCACTCGCAAAGGTGCTGATATCCTCCACTGGCCTCCTGAGGCGTCCAGGCTTTTGAGGTCCTTAAGAAGTGCTTTATCTCGGCCCCGGTGCTGGTTCAGCCCAACCAAATGGAGCCATTTATCGTGGAAGTTGACGCATCCGAGGTGGGAGTGGGGGCTGTCTTGTCCCAGGGTACCAGGTCCCTCTCCCATCTCCGTCCCTGTGCCTACTTCTCCAGGAAGTTTTCGCCCACTGAGAGTAACTATGATATTGGCAACCGCGAACTCTTAGCCATTAAATGGGCATTTGAAGAGTGGCGCCACTTCCTGGAGGGGGCTAGGCACCAGGTAACGGTCCTTACCGACCACAAGAATCTGGTTTTCCTAGAATCTGCCCGGAGGCTAAACCCGAGACAAGCTCGATGGGCGCTATTTTTTACCAGATTCAACTTTTTGGTTACTTATAGGGCTGGGTCTAAAAATATTAAGGCCGATGCACTGTCGCGTAGCTTCATGGCCAGCCCTCCTTCGGAGGAAGATCCTGCTTGTATTTTGCCTCCTGGTATAATCATTTCTTCTATTGATTCTGATTTAGTCTCTGAAATTGCGGCTGATCAAGGTTCAGCTCCCGGGAACCTTCCTGAGGACAAGCTGTTTGTTCCCCTGCAATTCCGGCTAAGGGTACTTAGGGAAAATCATGACTCCGCACTATCTGGTCATCCAGGCGTCCTGGGTACCAAAAACCACATTGCCAGAAACTATTGGTGGCCTGGGTTGCCTAAAGACGTTAAGGCCTACGTCGCCGCTTGTGAGGTTTGTGCTAGGTCCAAGACTCCCAGGTCCCGACCAGCGGGCTTACTACGTTCTTTGCCCATTCCCCAGAGACCTTGGACCCATATCTCCATGGATTTTATCACCGATTTGCCTCCATCTCAAGGCAAGTCGGTGGTGTGGGTTGTAGTAGACCGCTTCAGTAAGATGTGCCACTTTGTGCCCCTCAAGAAACTACCCAATGCCAAGACGTTAGCTACCTTGTTTGTCAAACACATCCTGCGTCTCCATGGGGTCCCTGTCAATATTGTTTCGGACAGAGGGGTACAATTTGTTTCATTGTTTTGGAGAGCCTTCTGTAAAAAGTTGGAGATTGATCTGTCCTTCTCCTCTGCCTTCCATCTTCAAACTAATGGCCAAACTGAGAGGACTAATCAATCTCTAGAACAATATTTAAGGTTTTTTATCTCTGACTGTCAATATGATTGGGTCTCATTCATTCCCCTCGCCGAATTTTCCCTTAATAACCGGGTCAGTAACTCGTCAGGGGTCTCCCCCTTTTTCTGTAATTTTGGGTTTAATCCACGGTTCTCTTCCATTTCACCTGGTAGTTCCAACAATCCCGAGGTAGAGGTCGTTCATCGGGAACTGTGCACAGTCTGGGCCCAGGTTCAGAAGAACCTAGAGGCGTCCCAGAGCGTACAAAAAACTCAGGCTGATAGAAGACGTTCTGCTAACCCCTTGTTTATGGTCGGGGATCTGGTGTGGTTATCGTCTTGAAACTTGCGCCTTAAGGTCCCGTCCAAGAAGTTTGCTCCCCGGTTTATTGGGCCGTATAAGGTCATTGAAGTCCTCAATCCTGTCTCCTTCCGACTGGAGTTGCCCCCATCTTTTCGAATACACGACGTGTTTCATGCCTCCCTCAAACGCTGCTCCCCGTCCTCGGCTCCCTCGAGGAAACCTCCTGTTCCCGTTCTCCCCCCCCGAGGGGGTGGAATTCAAGGTGGCCAAGATTGTGGACAGCAAGATGGTCCAAGGCTCCCTCCAGTACCTGGTCCATTGGAGAGGATACGGGTCTGAGGAGAGGACTTGGGTACCCACCCGGGATGTTCACGCTGGGGTATTGGTCAGGAAGTTCCACCTTCGTTTCCCCAATAAACCAGGTCCACTTAGAAAGGGTCCGGTGGCCCCTCATAAAAGGGGGGGTACTGTAAAGGATCTGCCAGGCACAACTTCTGTGGATACGCCCATAGGTAATCAGTCTGCACCTGAGTCTATGTCTCTGAGACTGACTCCATCTTCCACCACTCAGGATGGCAGGCTTAGGAGTGGGAGCGCCTATCGCAGCCTGGCCAGACGGAGCTAGCACCCGCCCTCTGTCTATTTATACCTGCCTTTACTGTTCCTCCTTTGCTTGTGATTCTTCTCGTGTGGTTTCCTGGCCCAGCTACAGCTTCTACTATTTGATCCTGCTCCATACTGACCCTGGCTTACTGACTACTCTCCTGCTCTGCGTTTGGTACCTCGTACACTCCTGGTTTGACTCGGCTCGTTCACCTCTCTTGTTGCTCACGGTGTTGCCGTGGGCAACTGCCCCATTTCCCTTAGCTTTGTGTACCCTTGTCTGTTTGTCTCGTGCACTTACTGAGCATAGGGATCGCCGCCCAGTTGTACCCCGTGGCCTAGGGCGGGTCGTTGCAAGTAGGCAGGGACAGAGTGGCGGGTAGATTAAGGCTCACTTGTCCGTTTCCCTACCCCCATCATTACATAATCACAAGCCCATATACCTAGTCTACCCTGGTCCCTGTCACTACTATGGACCCCCTTGAGACCCTGGCCCAGCAAATGCAGGGTCTCTCTCTACAGGTCCAGGCCCTGGCTCAGAGGGTCAACCGGCCTGACGCTACCATGGTAGTGCCCCTCATCTCACCTCTTGAACCCCACCTCAAGCTGCCTGACCGGTTCTCAGGGGACCGGAGGACTTTTCTCTCCTTTCGGGAGAGTTGTAGGCTTTACTTTCGCTTAAAGCCTCACTCCTCAGGTTCTGAGAGCCAGCGGGTGGGTATAATTATGTCCCGGCTCCAGGAAGGGCCCCAAGAGTGGGCCTTCTCCTTGGCTCCTGACGCCCCTGAACTTTCCTCCGTTGATCGTTTCTTTTCTGCTCTCGGACTCATTTATGACGAGACTGACAGGACTGCCTTTGCCGAGAGTCAGCTGGTGACCTTACGTCAGGGTAAGAGACCTGTTGAGGAGTATTGTTCTGACTTTAGGAAGTGGTGCGTAGCTTCTCGGTGGAATGACCCTGCCTTAAGGTGCCAGTTTAGGTTGGGTCTGTCGAACGCCCTGAATGACCTGCTAGTTAGCTATCCCTATTCTGACTCCCTAGACCAGGTTATGGCGTTAGCGGTACGACTTGACCGACGTCTCAGGGAACGACAACTTGAACGTTTTTGTGTTTTCCCCTCTGACTCCCCCATGATGCCTCCCGATGTCCCGTTGCTTCGCTCTTCCACGGAAGACTCGGAGGTACCTATGCAACTCGGGGCCTCCGTGTCCCCCCGACAACGTAGAGAGTTCCGCAGGAAGAATGGTCTCTGCTTCTATTGTGGGGATGACAAGCATCAAGTGAACACCTGTCCTAGGCGTAAGAATAAGCAGCCGGAAAACTTCCGCGCCTAAGTGATCATCGGGGAGGTCACTTGGGCGCACAGGTATTTCCCGTAAATATGAAACGTAATAAAATCTTGCTTCCCTTTCAGGTCTCTTTTGGTGGTAGGTCTGCTACCGGCAGTGCCTTCGTGGATTCAGGGTCTTCTGCTAATATCATGTCTGTGGAATTTGCTATGTCTCTAGCTATGCCTTTGATTGATTTGCCTAAACCTGTCCCGGTAGTGGGTATCGACTCCACTCCTCTTGCTAATGGTTATTTTACACTAGCTATGCCTTTGATTGATTTTCCTAAACCTGTCCCGGTAGTGGGTATCGACTCCACTCCTCTTGCTAATGGTTATTTTACACAGCATACCCCTGTTTTTGAACTCCTTGTTGACTCCATGCATTTGGAGCAGTGCCCTGTACTGTTGATGCAGGGATTATCGTCCGATTTGGTTTTAGGCCTTCCCTGGTTGCAGTTGCATAATCCCACGTTTGACTGGAATACTGGGGAGCTCACCAAATGGGGTAATGAATGCTTGACGTCATGCTTTTCTGTTAATTCTATTTCTCCCCCTGAGGAGGTGAACACGCTACCTGAGTTTGTTCAGGACTTCGCTGATGTTTTCTCTAAGGAGGCCTCCGAAGTGTTACCTCCTCATAGAGAATACGATTGCGCTATCGAATTGGTACCAGGAGCTAAGCTCCCTAAGGGTAGGATATTTAATCTTTCTTGTCCCGAACGTGAAGCCATGAGAGAGTATATCCAGGAATGCCTGGCCAAGGGTTACATTCGCCCCTCTACTTCTCCGGTAGGTGCTGGCTTCTTCGTAGGGAAGAAGGATGGTGGTCTTAGGCCATGCATTGACTACCGTAACTTGAATAAGGTCACTGTAAGGAACCAGTATCCCCTTCCTTTGATTCCTGATCTCTTTAATCAGGTTCAGGGAGCCCAATGGTTCTCTAAGTTTGATCTACGGGGGGCGTATAACCTTATCCGCATCAAAGAGGGGGATGAGTGGAAGACTGCGTTTAACACGCCCGATGGTCATTTCGAATACCTCGTCATGCCCTTTGGGTTGTGTAATGCTCCTGCGGTCTTCCAGAATTTCATAAATGAGATTTTAAGAGATTACCTGGGGGTATTTCTGGTAGTGTACCTTGATGACATACTGGTGTTTTCCAAGGACTGGTCCTCCCACATTGAGCATGTCAGGAAGGTGCTCCAGGTCCTTCGGGAAAACAATCTGTTTGCGAAAACCGAAAAATGTGTGTTTGGGGTACAGGATAAACCATTTTTGGGTCAAATCCTCACTCCTCATGAATTCCGCATGGACCCCGCAAAGGTCCCGGCTGTGGCGGAATGGGTCCAACCTGCCTCCCTGAAGGCGTTACAGTGTTTCTTGGGGTTCGCTAATTATTACAGGAGATTTATTGCTAACTTCTCGGTCATCGCTAAGCCTCTTACAGACCTCACTCGCAAAGGTGCTGATATCCTCCACTGGCCTCCTGAGGCGTCCAGGCTTTTGAGGTCCTTAAGAAGTGCTTTATCTCGGCCCCGGTGCTGGTTCAGCCCAACCAAATGGAGCCATTTATCGTGGAAGTTGACGCATCCGAGGTGGGAGTGGGGGCTGTCTTGTCCCAGGGTACCAGGTCCCTCACCCATCTCTGTCCCTGTGCCTACTTCTCCAGGAAGTTTTCGCCCACTGAGAGTAACTATGATATTGGCAACCGCGAACTCTTAGCCATTAAATGGGCATTTGAAGAGTGGCGCCACTTCCTGGAGGGGGCTAGGCACCAGGTAACGGTCCTTACCGACCACAAGAATCTGGTTTTCCTAGAATCTGCCCGGAGGCTAAACCCGAGACAAGCTCGATGGGCGCTATTTTTTACCAGATTCAACTTTTTGGTTACTTATAGGGCTGGGTCTAAAAATATTAAGGCCGATGCACTGTTGCGTAGCTTCATGGCCAGCCCTCCTTCGGAGGAAGATCCTGCTTGTATTTTGCCTCCTGGTATAATCATTTCTTCTATTGATTCTGATTTAGTCTCTGAAATTGCGGCTGATCAAGGTTCAGCTCCCGGGAACCTTCCTGAGGACAAGCTGTTTGTTCCCCTGCAATTCCGGCTAAGGGTACTTAGGGAAAATCATGACTCCGCACTATCTTGTCATCCAGGCGTCCTGGGTACCAAAAACCTCATTGCCAGAAACTATTGGTGGCCTGGGTTGCCTAAAGACGTTAAGGCCTACGTCGCCGCTTGTGCGGTTTGTACTAGGTCCAAGACTCCCAGGTCCCGACCAGCGGGCTTACTACGTTCTTTGCCCATTCCCCAGAGACCTTGGACCCATATCTCCATGGATTTTATCACCGATTTGCCTCCATCTCAAGGCAAGTCGGTGGTGTGGGTTGTAGTAGACCGCTTCAGTAAGATGTGCCACTTTGTGCCCCTCAAGAAACTACCCAATGCCAAGACGTTAGCTACCTTGTTTGTCAAACACATCCTGCGTCTCCATGGGGTCCCTGTCAATATTGTTTCGGACAGAGGGGTACAATTTGTTTCATTGTTTTGGAGAGCCTTCTGTAAAAAGTTGGCGATTGATCTGTCCTTCTCCTCTGCCTTCCATCCTGAAACTAATGGCCAAACTGAGAGGACTAATCAATCTCTAGAACAATATTTAAGGTGTTTTATCTCTGACTGTCAATATGATTGGGTCTCATTCATTCCCCTCGCCGAATTTTCCCTTAATAACCGGGTCAGTAACTCGTCAGGGGTCTCCCCCTTTTTCTGTAATTTGGGTTTAATCCACGGTTCTCTTCCGTTTCACCTGGTAGTTCCAACAATCCCGAGGTAGAGGTCGTTCATCGGGAACTGTGCACAGTCTGGGCCCAGGTTCAGAAGAACCTAGAGGCGTCCCAGAGCGTACAAAAAACTCAGGCTGATAGAAGACGTTCTGCTAACCCCTTGTTTATGGTCGGGGATCTGGTGTGGTTATCGTCTAGGAACTTGCGCCTTAAGGTCCCGTCCAAGAAGTTTGCTCCCCGGTTTATTGGGCCGTATAAGGTCATTGAAGTCCTCAATCCTGTCTCCTTCCGACTGGAGTTGCCCCCATCTTTTCGAATACACGACGTGTTTCATGCCTCCCTCCTTAAACGCTGCTCCCCGTCCTCGGTTCCCTCGAGGAAACCTCCTGTTCCCGTTCTCACCCCTGAGGGGGGGGAATTCGAGGTGGCCAAGATTGTGGACAGCAAGATGGTCCAAGGCTCCCTCCAGTACCTGGTCCATTGGAGAGGATACGGGTCTGAGGAGAGGACTTGGGTACCCGCCCGGGATGTTCACGCTGGGGTATTGGTCAGGAAGTTCCACCTTCGTTTCCCCAATAAACCAGGTCCACTTAGAAAGAGTCCGGTGGCCCCTCATAAAAGGGGGGGGGGGTACTGTAAAGGATCTGTCAGGCACAACTTCTGTGGATACACCCATAGGTAATCAGTTTGCACCTGAGTCTATGTCTCTGAGACTGACTCCATCTTCCACCACTCAGGATGGCAGGCTTAGGAGTGGGAGAGCCTATCGCAGCCTGGCCAGACGGAGCTAGCTCCCACCCTCTGTCTATTTATACCTGCCTTTCCTGTTCCTCCTTTGCTTGTGATTCTTCTCGTGTGGTTTCCTGGCCCAGCTACAGCTTCTGACTATTTGATCCTGCTCCATACTGACCCTGGCTTACTGACTACTCTCCTGCCCTGCGTTGGTACCTCGTACACTCCTGGTTTGACTCGGCTCGTTCACCTCTCTTGTTGCTCACGGTGTTGCCGTGGGCAACTGCTCCATTTCCCTTAGCTTTGTGTACCCTTGTCTGTTTGTCTCGTGCACTTACTGAGCATAGGGACCGCCGCCCAGTTGTACCCCGTCGCCTAGGGCGGGTCGTTGCAAGTAGGCAGGGACAGAGTGGCGGGTAGATTAGGGCTCACTTGTCCGTTTCCCTACCCCTATCATTACACTAGTTAACATTTCCCATATGTCTACTTTATGTTTGCATCATTTTTTTCACGTCCTTTTATTTTTCTAGGACGTTACAAGGCTTAGAACTTTAGCAGCAATTTCTCAGATTTTCAAGAAAGTTTCAAAAGGCTATTTTTTCAGGGACCAGTTCAGTTCTGAAGTGGCTTTAGGGGCCTTATATAGTAGAAATTCCCCATAAATCACCCCATTAATTTTTTTTTTGCTGAAATTCATTTGTAATACATTTTTCTCTGTAAGACAGAAGGTTTTACCAGAGAAACGCAACTCAATATTTATTGCCCAGATTCTGCAGTTTTTAGAAATATCAAACATGTGGCCCTAGTATGGTAATGGACTGAAACATCATACTTTAGGAATATATTTTAGGCACCATGTCAGGTTTGAAGTTGTCTTGTGGTGCCTAAACTGTCGAAACCCCCCAAAAGTGACCCCATTTTAGAAACTAAACTCCTCAAGGCGTTTTTCTAGGGGTATAGTTAGCATTTTGACCCCACAGTTTTTTTGCAGAATTTTGTAGAATTAGTCTGTGAAGATGAAAATCACCTTTTTTTCTGCGAAAACATAGAATTTTTTCATTATTACAAGGAATAAAGGAGAAAAAGCACCCCAACATTTGTAAAGCAAATTCTCCTGATTACGGCAATACCCCATATGTTGTCATAAACTGATGTTTGGACTCACAACAGTGCTCAGAATGGAATGAGCGCCTTTTGGATTTTGGAGTGCAGATTTGCTGGATTGGTTTTCATTGCCATGTCGCGTTTGCAACGCCCTGGATGGACCAAAATAGTGGAAACCCTCCAAAAGTGACCTCATTTTGGAAATTACACCTCAAGGATTTTTTCTACGGGTATAGTGAGCATTTTGACCCCACAGGTTTTTTGCTGAATTTATTGGAATTAATGTGTGAAGATGAAAATAGACTTTTTTTTCTGAAAAAACATAGAATTTTCTCATTTTTATAAAGAATAAAGGAGAAGAAGCACCTCAACATTTGTAAAGCAATTTCTCCTGATTACGGCAATACCCCATATATGGTAATAAACTGCTGTTTGGACCCACGGCAGAGCTCAGAAGGGACGGAGCGCCTTTTGGATTTTGCAGCTCAGATTTTGCTGAATTGGTTTATGGGGGCCATGTCGCATTTGCAGAGCCCTTGAAGTACCAGTATAGTATAAATTCCCCAGGTGTTACCCCATTTTGGAGACTATACCCCTCAAAGAATTAAATTAGAGGTATAGTTAGCATTTTGATCCCTCAGGTGTTTTATAGATTTTATTAGAATTGGGCCGTGAAAATGAAAAAATATTTTTAATTTTTTTTCCAATAACCTGTAGATTTAGCTCATCATTTTTTATTTCCACAAGGAATACAGTTTTTTTTTGTAGAATTTAGTGGAATTAGGCCGTGAAAATTAATTAACTAAAGGGATAAAAGAGAAAAAGCCACCCAACATTTGTAAAGCAATTTCTCCTGAGTACGGCAATACCCCATATTGTTGTACTTTCTTTTTTTTTTTTTTAACTTGTTTTATTGAAGATATGTAGTACAAATGCATTTATACCATACACATTATACAGAAAATAAAGCAGAGATGTGTGCAATACAAAACGCCTCAATATGACATATTCATGAATAATACATACATGTGTTCAAACATTTATCATATACCTCATGATACACATGCTGAGTAAAACATTGTGTCAGGAATTATATAGATTCATCACCCATTAATTCATTTATGTGTCAGCGACCTACAGAGGTCTTGATATCTGTGCGGGGTATATTGAGTCACCGCAGATTCACATCATGCTTCCCATATCTTGTAGAATTTATCAAGGCATCCTCTCTGTTTATACATTATCCGTTCATACGGAATGATCGAATTCACGAGTGATTTCCATGTATTTACGGTGGGAGGACGCGAATCCATCCATCTAAGAGCAATAGTTTTCCTTGCCATAAACAGTATTTCCCGAAGGAATATTTTCATATAATGTGGCCAATATTCATCTTGTAGAATACCAAACAGACAAACTTGTGGAGTTGCCGGAACTGGGATATGTAGATACCCCAATTACCTCATCCCAGAAAGAGAAAATGTATGGACATGCCCAGATCATGTGCCAGAAGTCTGCCCTAGGAAACCGACACCTGTGGCATTCCGTGCTCGGATATCTACCCATTTTGTGTAGCCTAACAGGAGTAAGGTAGCTTTGATGTATCATGGATAGTTGTATTATCCTGTTATTAGCCGCTGGAGACACATAGAGTGGGGAAGATAGGATCTCTTCCCAATCCCCCTCAGTGAGGTCGGGTATCTGTGCTTCCCACTTGTCCTTTACCTGTAATGGTGTACTAACTTTAGCCGATATGAGGGACGTGTATATGGCAGATATTAGGCCTCTGGGGCCTTGAGATCTGAAGACTCCTATCAGAGGAAATTGTGAGAATGCCGTATCTGGGGAAGGATATTGGGCCCCGAGAGCATGGCGCAATTGCAAATAACTGTAAAAGGCAGTCCTGGGTAATGTAAATTCAGACTGCAACTGTGTAAAGGACTTAAGACTGTTGCCTGCATACATATCCCCAATAGTGTGTATCCCATGTTGAATCCAAAATAAGGGAGCCAAATCCTCTGATATCTGGGGTAGGAGTGGGTTTGACCATAACGGCATATCTGTTTGTACATAAGAATACCCATATAGGCCCTTCGCAGCTGACCATGCCTGGGAAGCCACCCTATGGATAGGCAATACATTTTTGAGTGCAGTCAGGGACCCTTCTAAGACTGGCCAAAGGGTAGGCATCTGCAGATGAGACGCCAGTTGCTGTTCCCTATTTGGTAGCGTCATATTAGTGACCCAAACTTTTAAATATCGTAATTACCCCGCTAAGTAATATAGGAAGAGGTCCGGCAAGGCAGCTCCTCCCTGTGTTTTGTGGCGCTGCAAAGTAGTGTACTGAGTTTAGGCCGATTGGCACCCCAGATGAATGTTGGGAATAAGGCATGTAGCTGCTTGAAAAAGGTTTTAAACACTGGTGTCGCTGCATGTTCGAGGACGTAGAGACATTTGGGAAGAATGACCATTTTAATTAGGTCAATCCTGCCTGACACTGCTAGGGGGAGAGTGCTCCAGATCCTAAACTTAACCTTTACATATTCCAGCAGAGGTATTATATTAGCAGCATGATCGTTTCTATGGTCCTGATTTATAATGATACCAAGATATTTAAATGAGGAAACCACCCGTAAGCCCTGTATGGAGTCTGGCTATCCCGTCTCCTGCAGGGGCATAAAAAACGACTTGGTCCAATTAATATGAAGTCCCGAGAACCTCCCAAATAACTCTAGAGCAGTGATCGCCAAGGGTAGTGTTTCTTTGGGCTGGGACATAAGAAGAACCATATCGTCTGCATACAAGCCGATTCTATCCTCCCTGCCCCCCAAACCTATCCCCTTGTACTCAGGGTGTTGTCGAATATCTAGAGCTAGTGGTTCAATAGCAAGGGCGAACAGAAAAGGGGAAAGGGGACATCCCTGTCTAGTGCCTCCCTGCAAACGAAAATATGGGGATATCGCCCCATTCACCAGGATTTGTGCTGTTGGTTCCTTGTATAGAAGGGAAATCCATCTAAGGAATTGCGGCCCAAATCCAAATCTGTCCAAGGTCTCTAACAAGTATACCCATTCAATGGAGTCAAATGCTTTTGCGGCATCCAGCGATGCCATTGCCCAGTCTGCCTTCATAGCTCCTCCTATCTGAGCAAGTATCTGCACCCTACGAATGTTGTCGGATGTAGACTTCCCTGGCATAAAGCCTGACTAGTCCTCGTGGGTGACTTGGGAAATGACTTTATTAAGCCTATTTGCTAGGATTTTGGTGAGTATCTTGTAGTCACTATTTAATAGCGAAATCTGGCGATAGGAGCCACATTCCATAGGGTCTTTATCAGGCTTTAACGGAACGATGATAGTGGCGTCATACATACTATCAGGTAGCTGTCCCTTATCAAGTGCATAAGAAAACATAGCGCGTAGTGAGGGGATGAGATAGTCTGAGTATTTGTGATATACCTCTATAGGGACCCCATCTGGACCCGATGCCTTCCCTTTTGACATGTCCCCCAAGGCTTCCCGTATCTCCTCCTCCGTCACATCCGCCTCTAGAGCTGTTCTACCTTCTATACTCAATGTTGGGAACGTTATACCATCCATATAGGCCTTAAATTCTGACAAATCGTACCTGGATTGAGAGGTATATAGCTCCTTGTAAAACTGTACAAACGTCTCAGCTATTCCTTGGGAATCTGTCAAGCTTTCCCCAGATCTACCATGAATTTTGAGAATAGTTGGGCTTTTAGAGTTTTGGTGGATTAAGTGTGCCAAGAAATTACTAGATTGGTTACCCAGTTCAAAATGCGATTGTTTCGCAAGAAATATCTTCCTATTTGCCTTTTCTTGAAGCAGCAACAGGTACTTCCGCCCTGTTTGCAGCCAAAGATCTTTATTTGTGTCATTGGGATCAGCGATGAATTTACCCTCTAAGGTTTTGGATTGCTTCTCTAGCTCTGACTCAATCCTGGAAGAGTCTTTTTTTACATAGGAAATCGTGGATCTAAGACATCCTCTGAGGTAAGCTTTCAAGGTGTCCCATGCAATACTGGAATTCTCAAATGTGCTATGTTCCATATTAAATACCTCCAGTTGATCTGGG
This sequence comes from Rhinoderma darwinii, assembly GCF_050947455.1. Lineage (NCBI taxonomy): Eukaryota > Metazoa > Chordata > Amphibia > Anura > Rhinodermatidae > Rhinoderma > Rhinoderma darwinii. The sequence goes on along the minus strand of NC_134688.1, from coordinate 296,665,646 downwards.
ATCCTATCCTGAGGGCCTATCAGGGTCAGCCAAAAGGGGTGTATTTTCCAACTCCAAGGTATGGAAGGACCGGGAAGACTAAGACTGGTCACCATAGGAGAGTGATCAGACGCCGCTCTGGACCTATAAGAGATAGACTCAACCAAGGACACAATGAAAGAATTTCCCACCATATAATCTATTCGGGATAGGGAGTTTCTGCCTAGGGAGTGGCAGGAATACACTTTAGTTGTCGGGTGTTTATATCGGTAGAGGTCCGTTCATCCTATCTCATCAAACAATAAGCCCAATACAGATATGGTGGGCAGTACCTGATCCCTCCCAGAGGAAGCACTAAATCTATCAAGGCTGCAGTTCACTACCATATTGAAATCTATTGTTGTACTTTCTATTGAGACAATTTAAAGTACCATATAATGTACTGGGAAACTGAACAAAAATTATTTGCGGGCTGAAATTGGAAAACACTGTGATTCCTTCATGGTTTTTGGGGTTTTATTTTTACGTCTCTCACCGTGCAGTAAAAACGACAATTTAGTTTTATTCTACGTCTCAATACGATTACGGTGATACCAAATTTATATAGTTTTTTTTTATCTATTTTACTACTTTTACAAAGAAAAGACTATTTGTTAAAAAATTTTTTTTATGTATCGTCACATTCTGAGAGCCATAACTTTTTCATTTTTTGGTCGATGGAGCGGTGTGAGGGCTTATTTTTGGCGGGACGAGCTGTAGCTTTTATTGGTACCATTTTATGGTACATACAACTTCTTGACCACTTTTTATTACGAGTTTTTTTTACAGCTAAGCTGTCCGAAAAACAGAGATTTGGGTGTTTTAAATTCTTTATTTCTTATGGCGATCACCTCCGCAATAAATTCCATTGCACTTCTGTAAAGGATCTGCCAGACACAGCTTCTGTGTCGACGCCCATGGTCTACATCTGCTCCTAGGTCTGATAGAGTGACTCGATCTGCTACCACTCAGGCTGGTAGGCTGAGGAGTGGGAGAACCTATCACAGCCTGGCCAGACGGTTCTAGCTCCCGCCCTCGGTCTATGTATACCTTCATTTGCTTCTTGTCTTTGCCTGTGATTCTCTCTTGTTTCCTGTCTCTGCTGTTCCAGCTATTACTATTGACCTCAGCTTCATTTTGACCCTGGCTTTACTGACTACGCTCCTGCACTGTGTTTGGTACCTCGTACACTCCTGGTTTGACTCGGCTCGTTCACTACTCCTGTTGCTCACGGTGTTGCCGTGGGCAACTACCCCATTTCCCTTAGCTTCTGTGTACCCTTGTCTGTTTGTGTCTCGTGCACATATTGAGCGTAGGGACCGTCGCCCAGTTGTACGCCGTCACCTAGGATGGGTCGTGCAAGTAGGCAGGGACTGAGTGGCGGGTAGATTAGGGCTCACCTGTCTGTCTCCTTACCCCGTCATTACAACTTCATTCTGCGGGTCGGTACGATTACGGCGATAACATATGTATATCTTTTTTTATGTTTTGCAACGTTTGCACAACAAAATTACTTTTCTATCAAATAATTTATTTTCTGTATCACCATATTCTGAGAGCCATAACTTTTTTATTTTTTAGTCAAAAAAGCTGTGGGAGGTCTTGTTTTTTGCAGGACGGGTTGTAGTTTTTATTGGCACTATTTTGGGGTACATGCGACTTTTTGATCACTTTTTATTCTATATCTTGGGAAGGGTGGTGACCAAAAAATAGCGATGCTGGCATAGTTTTATTTTGTTTGTGGTGTTCACCGTGCGGGAAAAATAACATTATAGTTTTATAGTTTGGGTCGTTACAAACGCAGTGATACCAAATTTGTGTAATTTTTTTTTTTTTAACGTTTTAATTTTGTTTGCTATAATAAAAGACTTATTGTAGGGAAAAAAATCTTTTATTTTTACACTTTTATAAAGCATTTTTATTAAAAGATCGTGTAATGTATTCCAACTGTCAGTGTGACGTCGGAATAATTGCCGAAATCAGCTGCGATGACCCGCTAATCGGCAACACTGGAGTGTCAGCTGCCGGGGACAGCTGACCTCCCGGTTCGCGATGCACACCTTGTCGCCGACAGTATGCATCGGGAATGACACAGTGACTTCCTGTCACTCTGACAGGAAGCCTATCAGGACCAGCCGGATAACAATCACAGCATTTTATTTTTTGGTCATCTTGTCTCAAAATTTTTTAATAAAAAGTGATCAAAAAGTTGCAAGTAACGCAAAATAGTACCAATCGAAACTACAGTTCGTCACGCATAAAACAAGCCATCCCGCAGCGATTTCAACGAAAAAATAAAAAAGTTATGGCTGACAGAAAATGGCGACACTAAAACATGATTTTTTTAGAAAAGAGTATTTTTATTGTGGGAACGTAGTGAAACGTAAAAAAACAATATAAATTTGGTATCGCTGTAATCGTATCGCCCCGCAGAATAAAGTTAACATGTTGTTTATACTGCACGGTGAACACTGTAAAAAAAAAACAAAGAAACGTGCTGGAATGGCTGTTTTTTGGTTTCCTCATCTCCCAAAAAATTTAATAAATAGTGATAAAAAAATCGCATTTACCCCAAAATGGAACCAATAAAAATTACAGCTCGTTCCACAAAAAACGCGCCCTCACACAGCTCCGTCAACGGAAAAATAACACGTTATGACTCTCAAAACGCAATGATGCAAAATGATTCTAAATGACGGCCCAGACTCATTTTTAGGTCCAGTAGAATTTCACTAAATATCCACATCGTCATTTGCTGGACCCCACAGGTGGACCCTGTAGATGCAGCGGAGATGAGGAAACTGTAGGGCCTTGTGCGGCTTATAGGGCTAGTGAAGAAGTCAACTATAAGGCAACACTGGAGCGCAGATATTTTGTATAATACCCAATAAACCCGGACTGTGCATAAAGGAAAGGTTCAAAGCGTACCACACCAATCTATGGATTATTCATTCTCCCCATTATTACATCATCCTATTATGCCCTGATGCACTATGCCCAGTTTACATATACCCTGATGTACTCCGCCCAGCTTACATATACCCTGATGTACTCCGCACAGCTTACATATAGCCTGATGTACCCGCACATATTACATATACCCTGATGTACTCCGCCCAGCTTACATATACCCTGATGTACTCCGCCCAGCTTACATATACCCTGATGTACTCCTCACATATTACATATACCCTGATGTACTCCGCACAGCTTAAATATACCCTGATGTACTCCGCCCAGCTTACATATACCCTGATGTGCTCCGCCCAGCTTACATATACCCTGATGTACTCCGCCCAGCTTACATATACCCTGATGTACTCCGCCCAGCTTACATATATACTGATGTACTCCTCACAGTTTACATATACCCTGATGTACTCCTCACAGCTTACATATACCCTGATTTACTCGGCCCAGCTTACATATAACCTGATGTACTCCGCCCAGCTTACATATACCCTGATGTACTCTGCCCAGTTTACATATACCCTGATGTACTCCGCGCAGCTTACATTTGCCCCCACATTATAAGCTGAAATACCACTAATACACCAAGCAAAATCTGCGCTTCAAAAGCCAAATGGTGGTCCAAGTGAGCCTGGCAGTGTACCCAAATGGCAATTTATGACCACATATGGGGTATTCTGGAGAACCCGCTTAACAATTTATGGGATGTGTGTCTACGGTGGTACAAGCTGGGCACAACACATTGGGCACTGAAATGGCATATTTGTGGAAAAAAGCAATTTTCAATCTACAACATCTATTGTTTACTATTTTTTGCAAAACACTTGTGCGGTCAAAATGCTCACTACACCCCTAGATCAATTCTTTGAGGGATCTAGTTTCCAAAATGGGATAATTTTTCGGCGGGTACCACTGTACTGATACTATAGCTCAATGCAACATGGTGTCAAAAAGCGAATCTTGTAAAATCTCCACTCCAAATACTAAATGGCGCTCCTTCCCTTTAGAGCCTTGCTGTGTGTCCAAATAGCAGTTTATGACCATGTGTAGGGTTTTTCCCTACTCTGAAGAAGTTGTTTTACAAATGTTACGGTGCTTTTTCTCATTTATTTGTTGAGAAAATAAATTTTTTTTTAACTAATGCTGCGTCTTATTGGAAAATAATGCCATTTTTCACTTTCACTGCCCATTTCTAATAAAATATGAGACACCTGTGGGGTCAAAATGCTCACTACACCCCTAGATGAATTCCTCAAAGGGTGTAGTTTGCCAAATGGAGTCACTTTTGGGTAGTTTCCACTGTACTGCTACCTGAGGGGCTTTGCAAAAGCGACATGGCGCAGAAAAATCAATCCAGCAAAATCTGCTCTCCAAAAGCCAAATGGCGCTCCTTCCCTTTTGAGCTCTGATGTGTATACATACAGTACTTTATTACCACATATGGGGTATTTCCGTACTCTGGAGAAATTGCATTACAAATGTTACAGTGATTTTTCTCCTTTATTTGATGAGAAAATGAAACATTTTTACCTAAAGCTACGTCTTAATGGAAAAAAATGAAATTTTTCATGTTTACTGCCCAATTCTAATGAAATCTATGAAACACCTGGGTGGTCAAAATGCTCACTACACCCCTAGATTAATTCCTCTAGGGGTGTAGTTTCCCAAATGGAGTCACTTTTGGGGGGTTTCCACTGTACTGGTACCTTAGGAGCTTTACAAATGCGACATGGTGCCGAGAAATCAAACCAGCAAAATCTCTACTTCAAAAGCCTTCCCTTCTGAGTCCTGCTGCTTGCCCAAACAGCAGTTTATGACCACATGTTGGGTATTTCCGTACTCTGGAGAAGTTGCTTTACAAATATTGGGGTGCTTTTCATCATTTATTTGTTGAAAAAAATAAAAATTTTGAGGTAAAGCTACATCTTATTGGAAAATAATGTAATTTTTCATTTTCACTGCCCAATTCTAATGAAATCTATGAAACACCTGTGGGGTCAAAATGCTCACTACACCCCTAGATGAATTCCTCAAAGGGTTTGGTTTCCAAAATGGGTATTTTTTGGGGTGTTTCCTTTGTTTCGGCACCACAAGACCTCTTCTAACCTGACATGGTGCCTGAAATATAATCTAAGAAAAGGAAGGCCCTAAAATCCTCAAGGTGCTCCTTTGCTTCTGAGGCCTGTGCTTCAGTCCAGTAGCGCACTAGGGCCACATGTGGGATATTTCTAAAAACTGCAGAATCAGGGCAATAAATCTTCAGTTGTGCTTCTCCGGTATAAACCTTCAGTATTACAGGAAAAATGGATTAAAATGGAATTTCTGCAAAAAAAAATGAAATTTGTAAATTTCCCCGCTACTTTGCTTTAATTCCTGTGAAACGCCTGAAGGGTTAAAAAACTTTGTGAATGCTGTTTTGAATACTTTGAGGGGTGCAGTTTTTAAAGTGGGGTGATTTGTGGGGGTTTCTAATATATAAGGCCCTCAAAGCCACTTCAGAACTGAACTGTTCCCTAAAAAAATGGTCTTTTGACATTTTCTTGAAAATGTGAGAAATTGCTGCTAAACTTATAAGCCTTGTAACGTCCTAGAAAAATAAAAGCATGTTCAAAAAATGATGGCAATCTAAAGTAGACATATTGGAAAAGTTAGCTAGTAACTATTTTGTGTGGTATAACTATCTGTCTTACAAGCAGATACATTTGAATTTAGAAAATGCTAATTTTTTGCACATTTTATCTAAATTTTGGTGTTTTTAACACAAAAATATTGAATATATCGACCAAATTTTTTCAATAACATAAAGTACAATATGTCACGAGAAAACAGTCTCAGAATCGCTTGGATAGGTGAAAGCATTCCCGAGTTATTACCACATAAAGTAACACACATTAGATTTAAAAAATGAGGCTCTGTCATTTGGTCCAAAAGTGGCTCAGTCCTGAAGGGGTTAAATGTATCTGCTTGTAAGACAGGCAGTTATACCATACAAAATTGTTGCTAATTAACATCTCCCATGTGTCTACTTTAGATTGGCATCGTTTTTTGAACATCCTTTTATTTTTCTATGACATCACAAGGCTTAGAACTTTAGCAGCAATTTCTCACATTTTCAAGAAAATTTTAAAAGGCTATTTTTACAGGGGCCAGTTCAGTTGTGAAGTGGCTTTGTGGGCCTGATATATTAGAAAACCCCAAAAAGTCACCCCATTTTAAAAACTTCACCCCTCAAAGTATTCAAAACAGCATTTAGAAAATGTCTTAAACCTTTACACATTTCACAAGAATTAAAGCAAAGTAGAGGTGAAATTTACAAATGTCATATTTTTTTGCAGAAATACATTTTTAATACAATTTTTTTTATAACACAGAAGGTTTTACCAGAGAAATGCAACCCAATATTTGTTGCCCAGTTTCTGAAGTTTTAGGAAATATCCCACATGTGGCCCTAGTGTGCTACTGGACTGAAGCACAGGCTACAGAAGCAAAGGAGTACCTAGTGGATTTTGGGGCCTTATTTTTGTTAGAATATATTTTAGGCACCATGTCAGGTTTGAAGGGCTCTTGCGGTGCCAAAACAGTGAAAATCCCCCAAAAGTGACCCCATCTGGGAAACTACACACCTCAAGGAAATTATCTAGGGGTGTAGTGAGCATTTTGACCGCACAGGTTTTTTACAGAAATTATTGAAAGTAGGCCCTGAAAATTAATATCTACATTTTTTCAAAGAAAATGTAGGTTTAGCGATTTTTTTTTTCTCATTTCCACAAGGACTAAAGGAGAAAAAGCACCGCAAAATTTGTAAAGCAATTTCTCCCGAGTAAAACAATACCCCACATGTGGTAATAAACGGCTGTTTGGACACAGGGCAGGTCTTAGAAGGGAAAGAGCGCTATTTGGCTTTTGGAGCTCAAATCTAGCAGGAATGGTTTTCGGAGGCCATGTCACATTTACAAAGCCCCTGATGGGACAAAACAGTGGAAACCCCCCACAAGTGACCCCATTTTGGAAACCACACCCAGTGAGGAAATTATCTAGGGGTATAGTGAGTGTTTTGACCCAACAGGTTTTTTGCATAAATTATTGGAAGTAGGCCCTGAAAATGACAATCTAAATTTTTTCAAAGAAAATGTAGGTTTAGCTAATTTTTTCTCATTTCCACAAGGACTGAAGGAAAAAAGCACCATAAAATTTGCAAATTTCTCCCGAGTAAAACAATACCCCACATGTGGTAATAACCGGCTGTTTGAACACACGGCGGGGCTTAGAAGGGAAAGACCGCCATTTGGCTTTTGGAGATCACATTTAACAGGAATGGTTTGCGGAGGCCAGGTCACATTTGCAAAGCCCCTGAGGGGACAAAACAATGAAAACGCCCAAAAAGTGACTCCATTTAGGAAACTACACCTCTTGAGGAATTCATCTAGGGGTGTAGTGAGCGTTTTTTACCCCACAGATGTTTCATAGAATTTATTAGAATTGGGCAGTAAAAATAAAAACAATCCTTTTTCTTCAATAAGACGTAGCTTTAGCGCAAATTTTTTTATTTTCTCAACAAATAAAGGAAAAAAAGAACCCAACATTTGTAAAGCAATTTCTCCCGAGTACGGCAATACCCTATATGTGGTCATAAACTGCTGTTTGGGCAAACGGCAGGGCTCAGAAGGGAAGGACAGCAATTTGGAGTGCAGATGTTGCTGGATTGGTTTCTGGGCGCCTCTGGGCCCAAAACAGTGGAAACCCCCCAGAAGTGACCCAATTTTGGAAACTACACCCCTCAATGCATTTACCTAGGGGTGTAGTAAGCATTTTAACCCTGCAGGTGATTGCAACATCGAGTGCACACCAATTTCTGCCAGAGTGAAAATGGGATTTTTTTTTTCGTAGATATGCCAATATGTGGTGCCCAGCTTGTGCCACCATAACAAGGCAGCTCTCTAATTATTATGCTGGGTTTCCCGGTTTTAGAAACACCCTACATGGGGCACTAATCTTTTGCCTGGACATTCGACCAGGCTCAGGAGTGAAAGCGTACCATATTAAATTGAGGCCTAATTTGGCAATTTACAAAGTATTGGTTCACAACTGCAGAGGCTCAGATGTGAAATAATAAAAAGAAACCCCTCAGAAGTGACCCCATTATGGAAACTGCACCCCTCAAGGCATTTATTAAGGGGTGTAGTGAGCATTTTCACCCCACAGGTCTTTTCCATAAATGATTGTACTGCGGATAGTGCAAATTAAAAATTTATATTTTTCCCTAGATATGCCATTCAGTGGCAAATATGTCATACCCAGCTTATGACGCTGGAGACACACACCCCAAAAATTGTTAAAAGGGTTCTCCCGGGTATGACGATGCCATATATGTGGAAGGAAACTGCTGTTAGGGCACGCTGTAGGGTTCAGAGCGGAGGGAGCACCATTTGCCTTTTGGAGAGCGGATTTTGCTTGGTAGTAGATTTATTTGAGTATTGCTGATGTTTCCATTTATAATGTGGGGGTACATGTAAGCCGGGCAGAGTATATAAGGGGCATAGTCAGGTGGTATAATAATGGGGTAAAAAAACAATAAAATGATCCATAGATGTGTGTTACGCTGTGAAGCAATCCTTTCTGCACAGGCTGGTGTCGCACTGATAAATGGCGTCCTTTCTTATCCCCCTTTTGGTCCACACTCCGCACCTTTGCAGTTTGGGGAATTTTGCTGGGAAGTGTTGTCCTGATATAATACGGGCACCGTCGCTTCCAGCGGATATGTTTGGGCTCTCCCCTTCCTGGTTCCCTAATTTTAGGTCCTTGATAAATCGCCTCTTGAAACAGAAGAAATGTTTCCCTCGGACCTGCACAACTGCATATTTTTTTATTTCCTGACTTATTGGAGCCATAACTAATTTTATTTTTCATAGACGTAGTGGTATGAGGGCTGGTTTGTTGTGGGACGAGCTGTAGTTATTATTGGTACCATTTTGGGGTACATGCGACTTTATGATCACCTTTTATCCTATTTTTTGGGAGGCCAGGTAAACAAAAAAATGCAATTCTGGCACAGCTTTTTTAGTTTTTTTTATACAGTGTTCACCATGCATTATAAATTACTTTAACTTTATTCTGCGGGTCAGTACGATTCCGGCGATACCTCATTTATAGCACTTTTTTATGTTTTACAACTTTTTGCACAATAAAATTACTTTTGTAAAAAGAATGTCTTTTTTTCTGTCGCCAAGTTGTGAGAACCATAACTTTTTAATTTTGTTGTCGACTGAGCTGTATGAGGGCTTTTTTTTTGCGGGACGAGCTATAGTTTTTATAGGTACCATCTTTGGATACATGCGACTTTTTGATCACTTTTTATTCTAATATTTGTAGGGCAAAGTGACCAAAAAACAGAAACTCTGGTATCGTTTTTTACGTTTTTTTTTTACGCTGTTCACCGCGTGCAATAAGTAATATAATATTTTGATACCTCGGGTCGTTACGGTCGCGGCGATACCAAATACGTATGGTTTATTATTATTTTTCAATAATAAAGGACTTGATAAGAGTAAAAGGGGGATTGTGTTTTATTTTATTACTTGAAACGATCGCCACATTTAGGGGGTTTGTAGCACATCGGCAGCCCCCATGCAATTGTGGGGGTTGAAAGTGCAACTGGAAGCCAGACAACGGCCTCCGGGTCTGCCATGTATGGAAGCCTATAAGGACAAATTGGAGTTGGAATAAATTACACATCTCTGTAGTGTAATGTATTGGTAAAAAAAGAAAGTGTAAAAAGTAAAAAAAAAAGTAAAAAAAGTTTTTTTGCTATAATAAGTAATTTATTATAGGAAAAAAATGAAAACATAAAAAAAAGTACACATATTTGGTATCGCCGTGTTCGTAACGACCCAATCTATAAAACTATAATGTTATTTTTCCTGCTCGTTGAACACCGCAAACAAAATAAATTAAAAACTGCCAGCATCGCTATTAGGGTATGTGCACACGATGAGAGGCTTTTACGGCTGAAATGACAGACTGTTTTCAGGAGAAAACAGCTGCCTCGTTTCAGCCGTAATTCCTCCTCCTCGCATTTTGCGAGGCTTGTCTGACAGCCGTAAATTTTGAGCTGTGCTTCATTGAGTTCAATGAAGTACGGCTCAAATTACGTCTGAAAGAAGTGTCCTGCACTTCTTTTGATGAGGCTGTATTTTTACGCGTCGTCGTTTGACAGCTGTCAAACGACGACGCGTAAATTACAGATCATCTGCACAGTACGTCGGCAAACCCATTCAAATGAATGGGCAGATGTTTGCCGACGTATTGTAGCCCTATTTTCAGACGTAAAACGAGGCATAATACCTGAAAATAGGTCGTGTGAACCCAGCCTTATGGGTCACCACCCCTCCCAAGATATAGAATAAAAAGTGTTAAAAAAGTCGCATGTACCCCAAAACAGTACCAATAAAAACTAACACCTGTTCCGCAATAAACAAGACCTCCCACAGCTTTTTTGACTAAAAAATAAAAAAGTTATGGCTCTCAGAATATGGTGATACAGAAAATAAATGATTTTATAGAAAAGTAATTTTATTGTGTAAACATTGCAAAACATTTAAAAAAAAGATATACATATGGTATCGCCGTAATCGTACCGACCCGCAGAATAAAGTAAAACGTAATTTATTCTGCACGGTGAACGCAGTAAGAAATAAAGAATTTAAAATGCCAAAATCACTGTTTTTTGGTCTCCTTAGCTCTAAAAATAATGTAATAAAAAGTGATCAAGAAGTTGTATGTACCATAAAAACTACAGCTCGTCCCGCCAAAAATAAGCACTCACACCACTCAATCGACCAAAAAATAAAAAAGTTATGCCTCTCAGAATGTGATGATACAAAACAATTTTGTTTTTTTTAACAAATATTCTTTTCTTTGTAGTAAAATATAAAAAACAAATATGAATTTGGTATCGCCGTAACCGTACTGAGACGCAGAATAAAACTTGTTGTTTTTACCGCACGGCGAAAGACCTAAAAACAAAACCCCAAAAACAATAAAGGAATCACAGTGTTTTCCAATTTCAGCCCGCAAATAATTTATGTTCAGTTAACCAGTGCATTATATGGTACTTTAAATGGTGTCAATAGAAACTACAATTCCTCCCGCTATAAATAAGCCATCACACCACTCTATTGACCGAAAAATTTAAAAGTTATGGCTCTTGGAAGGCAAGGAGTGAAAAACGAGAATGAAAAAGCAAAAAAGGATCAGTCCTGAAAGGGTTAATTAATTTCTAATTAAAAAAATTTTACGACCACATGTGGCGTATCGCTGTGCTCAGGAGAAATTGCTTTTAAAATGTTGGGCAGCTTTTTCTCCTTTATCCCTTGTGAAAATTAAAAAATTCAACTTTTTATTGGACAAAAATGTTGATATTAATTTTCATGGCCTAATTCTACTTAATTCTACAAAAAACCTGTGGAGTCAAAATGCTAACTATACCCCTAGAAAAATTCCTTGAGGGGTATAGTTTCCAAAATGGTGTAACTTTTGGGTGGTTTCCACTGTTTTGGTCCCTCCAGGGCGTTGCAAACGCGACATGGCACCGAAATCTATTCCAGCAAAATCTGTGCTTCAAAATCCAAAAGGCGCTCCTTCCCTTCTGAGCACTGCTATGACCACATATGGGGTATTGCCGTAATCGGGAGAAATTGCTTTACAAATGTTGTGTTGCTTTTTCTCCTTTATTCCTTGTAAAAATGAAAAAATTCTATGTTTTTGCAGAAAAAAAGGTGATTTTCATCTTCACAGACTAATTAAACTAAATTCTGCAAAAAAACTGTGGGGTGAAAATGCTAACTAGACCCCTACAAAAAACGCCTTGGGAGGTGTAGTTTCCAAAATGGGGTCACTTTTGGGGGGTTTAGACTGTTTAGGCACCACAAGACCTCTTCAAACCTGACATGGTGCCTAAAATATATTCCTTAAATGGAATGTGTCGCTAGAAAAATATATATATTTTTTTAGTTAAACTGTTAGTCAATAAATGTTTACACATTGTTCTCATTTTTTAATTTTTTTCACAAGTCAGGAAATATTATAAATTAGATTCTAATTTATAACATTTCCATGTGCTGGTCACTAGAGGGAGCAATTCCCAAAATTGCAGCATTGCAATGTGGTAAAGCACACATGCTCTAGTGTGCTCACACAATGCCCCCTCCTTTATCCTGGCTAGTGGCAGGAGAAAGGAGGGGGTTAAATGTTCAAACCTCTTACACTGTGTGCCGCCATTTTTTGAGCGAATGCACAGTGTAGGAGGATTAGATACAGTGTAATCACACAGTAGAACACGAACATACACAAACATAACTTACCTGCTCCTGCCGCCGCTCCGTCCGCTCCGTCTGCTCCCTCCGCTCCTAGTCCTTGCTTCTGAACATATGGACGGAAGCCGCGACCGGAAGTAGTCATCTTACTGTCCGGCCGCGGCTTCCGGTCCACATGAAAATGGCGCAGCTCCCGTTCGCATTCACTATGGGGATGTATGTGCCGTATTCTATTACTGTATGTGTCGTTAATCGACACATACAGAGATGAAAAAAAAAATGGCAGCCCCATAGAGAAGTAAAAGAAAGAAAAAGTAAAACACAAAAACACAAATAAATAAAATTTATTTTAATAACAAACTAAAAGCAAAAACATATAAAAAAAAATGTTTTCGCGACACCTGTCCTTTAAAAAAAGGAGGCCCCAAAATACACTAGGTGCTCCTTTGCTTCTTAGGCTGGTGCTTCAGTTCATTAGGACGCTAGGGCCACATGTTGGATATTTCTAAAAACGGCAGAATCTGGGCAATAAATATTGATTTGCGTTTCTCTGGTAAAACCTTGTGTGTTACAGATTTTTTTTTATTACAAATGAATTTCAGCAAAAAAATATAATTTGTAAATTTCACCTCTACTTTACTTTAATTCCTGTGAAATGCTTAAAGGGTTCAAATACTTTCTGAATGCTGTTTTGGATACTTTGAGGGGTGTAGTTTTTAAAATGGGTGATTTATTGGGACTTTCTAATATATAAGGCCCTCATAGCCACTTCAGAACTGAACTGGTGCATGAAAAAATAGCCTTTTGAAATTTTCTTGATAATATGAGAAATTGCTGCTAAAGTTCTAAGCCTTGTAACGTCTTAGAAAAATAAAAAACTGTGAAAAAACCGATGCAAACATAAAGTAGACATATGGGAAATGTTAACTAGTAACTGTTTTGTGTGGTATTACTATCTGTTTTACAAGTAGATACATTTAAATCTAGAAAAATGCTAAAATTTGAAGTTTGTCACAAATAAATATTGAATTTATCGACCAAATTTTTTCACTAACGTAAAGTACAATATGTCATGAGAAAACAATCTCAGGATCGCTTGGATAAGTTAAAGCATTCCAAAGTTATTACCACATAAAGATTATTACCACATGTTAGATTTGAAAAAATCATCTGTGTCCACAAGGCCAAAACAGGCCGTGTCCTAAAGGGGTTAAAGAGGCTCTGTCACCAGATTTTCAAACCCCTATCTCGTATTGCAGCAGATCGGCGCTGCAATATAGATTACAGTAACGTGTTTTTTTTTCAAAAACGAGCATTTTTGGCCAAGTTATGACCATTTTTATATTTATGCAAATGAGCCTTTCTTAAGTACAACTGGTCGTGTTTAAAGTTATGTCCAAGTGGGCGTGTATTGTGTGTGTGTGTAACATCTGGGCGTTTTTACTTGTTTTACTAGCTGGGCGTTGTGAATAGAAGTGTATGATGCTGACGAATCAGCATCATCCACTTCTCTTCGTTACCACCCAGCTTCTGGCAGTGCACAGACACACAGCGTGTTCTCGAGAGATCACGCTGTTACGTCACTTCCTGCCCCAGGTCCTGCATCGTGTCGGAAGAGCGAGGACACATCGGCACCAGGCGACAGAGGCTACATCGACTTACCTGCAAACGCCGATGCTGCTGCAGAATCAACTGTAGCCTCTGTCGCCTGGTGCAGATGCATCCTCGCTCGTCCGACACGATGCAGGACCTGGGGCGGGAAGTGACGTCACAGCGTGATCTCTCGAGAACACGCTGTGTGTCTGTGCACTGCCAGAAGCTGGGTGTTAACGAAGAGAAGTGGATGATGCTGATTCGTCAGCATCATACACTTCTATTCACAACGCCCAGCTAGTAAAACAAGTAAAAACGCCCAGATGTACACACACAATACACGCCCACTTGGACATAACTTTAAACACGCCCAGTTGTACTTAAGAAAGGCTCATTTGCATAAATATAAAAATGCTTATAACTTGGCCAAAAATGCTCGTTTTTGAAAAAAAAACAAAAAAACTTTACTGTAATCTACATTGCAGCGCCGATCTGCTGCAATACGAGATAGGGGTTTGAAAATCTGGTGACAGAGCCTCTTTAACATGACTTTTTTCAACTTTTTCAACTTTAATATATCTATATGCCAGTACATTCGCATGTGCACTGATCGTACACATACAGTTGTTAGGACATACCTCACTATGCCTTAACAACAAGAAATATGGTTAGACATCCCTGGGGTCCTTCAATGGACACTGGCCTGTCTGCCCATATATGTTGTCACGAAGGGTCTGTGGACCTACTGGGCTGTACCGCCTTGGCGGTAAGGTAGCTGGCCAACAGGGCGCAGGTCAATGTCTATAGTTCGTATAGGTACCTGTGGCAGCTCAGACAGCAGTATGGCAGGCTCGGCTGGGACTAGGCAGCAGGTGGACATCAGGCGAGGAGAAGCAGGTCAGACGTGGATACAGCACGACACGACTTTGGCACAGCACAGTGCTCTACCAGGATAGTATGGAAAGCAGGAAACAGGAACAGGAACTGGAACAGGTACAGGAACAGGTACAGGTACAGGAACTGGAACAGGTACAGGAACTGGAACTGGAACAGGCACAGGAACTGGAACACACTAGGAGGCCATCACATAGACAAACTAGGGAAACATCAACAATACTCAGGCATAGAAGCAGGGGGCTGGACCCCTCTTATTGTCCAGGGTACTCACGGGTTCAAGGTTCATCAAAAGTCTGGTACGCACGCTGCCCCTTTAAGAGCGGGCAGGAGCATGCGCGCGCACCCTATGGGATCCGGCTGAGGTAAGTGGAAGCGAGCGCTGGCGTCTCCTGAGGAGGAGGCTGGGGCCAGCGTTTGTCGACTCGTGGCTGCGGCTGTCAGGGAGGGATTGGAGCTGACGGCCCGCAGCCATGGACATTACAGTATCCCCACTCTTACGTCGCCTCTTCTTCGGACCAGAGCGATTGAGAAACTTCTTCAGAAGAGTAGGAGCATTGAGGTTCTCTTCTGGCTCCCAAGACCTCTCTTCAGGACCAACCCCCCTCCATTCCACCAAATAAAAAGTCTTTCCTCTCACATTTTTGGTGTCCAAGATCTCCTTAACCTCAAAGGTGTCTGAAGGATCGCTGGAGGCAACCACAGGGCTAGGAGTTTTGGTATAGCGGTTCAGAACCACCGGCTTCAGGAGGGAGACGTGGAAGGAGTTGGAGATCTTGAGGGTAGGAGGCAGCCAAAGTGTAGCGCCCATAGCCACGGGCCGTCATGTTTACTCACCTCCCGACGCCCGTAGCCATGGATCCGTGATCTCACTTCCGCTCCGTTCTGCTTGGTCCCATATGGTGCGAGCGCACGCTCGTTCCCTGCCTTATAGGGCCAGCGCACGCACAAAGGAAATCATCATTATCATCAACTGCCATGATTTCCTGGTGTATAAGAAGGCCCCAGGCCTTCTGATCCTTGCCTAAGCATTGTTAGTTTATCCCAGTCTGTCTTGCAAATGGTCCCTTACTGTTTCCTGTTCCAGTTGTTACCTGTGCCCTGTTACCTGTTCCTGTATCCCGTACTGTTCTTGTTCCTGAGCCTACCAGTGTTGGAGATGTGTCTACTGCACCTGCTGTCGTTTGCCACGTCCAGTGTCTTCTGCCACGTCCAGTGTCTTCTGCCACGTCCAGTGTCGTTTGCCACGTCCAGTGTCTTCTGCCACATCGGATACTGCCTGCCACGACTGGGGCTACCTTCTGCACCGGCCTCCAATCGTGCTGAAGCCACAGCCACCGTCTGGACTAGTTCAGGTACCCAAGCGTTACTATCTACTATTGACTTTCATATAGACTGTGACCTAATCAACTGCCACTCCGCTACGGCGGAGCAGCCCATTGGGTCCACATACCCTGTGATCGTGACAGTACCCTCAGGCCATGGAACTCGCTGGCCAGCCCAAGACCGCAGTCCAAAAGATACAGACGGAGATGCATGACCTACGCACATGTCAGGATCAACTCCTTGAGGCTGTGAATTCTATCCTGGTCCGTCTCGATCTAATCACTGTTCCACCCCCGGTACTTCCTCCCGAAGTGTAATGCCGGGGTAGGGAGACAGACCGGTGAGCCCTAATCTACCAGCCACTCAGTCCCTGCCTACTTGCACGGCCGTCCTAGGTGATGGCGTACAACTGGGCGACGGTCCCCACGCTCAATAAGTGCACGACAGACCAACAGACAAGGGTACAGAGAAGCTAAGGGAAATGGGGCAGTTGCCCACGGCAACACCGTGAGCAACAAGAGTAGTGAACGAGCCGGGTCAAACCAGAAGTGTACGAGGTACCAAACGCAGAGCAGGAGAGTAGTCAGTAAAGCCAGGGGGGTATCACTGCCTATATGAACGATTAAAATTCGATTTTTATTATAGAAAAACCATACTAAAATTGGGCTATTTAGCCAAATGTACTGATAAAGGCGTAAGCACGGTAGACCATACAGAAGGAGGAGCAATTGGGGGTGCTGTTAGTAGCACCACACACTGCTGGACGATAAACCCCCTAACTGTATTATGATATAACACCTGGTCAATTCGTGCCACTGAAAAACGTGTCCCTATGCGTTTCCGCACCGCTATTAGTCAAGGTGCTTCATCAGGGGTCACACTGATGTGGTTTAAACACATCAATATTTTGTTTATGGCCGGGAGACACCTATTGCGTGTCTCATAACATTCAGCCGGCTCGTGCACGACACTAGTCAGCAGGTCGAAAACGAGCCGAGTGAGATGCCGGGCATAAGTAGTACTAGCCACTCCCTTCCCGAGATGACGCGGCGGCCGGGCAGCCAATCCGTCACGAGCTACGCACATGACGCGGCCCGAACAGGGCCAACCCCCGGACACTCGCTGTCACTGCAGGAGGGAGTAACCAAAACCGCGTCCCTAGTAACCAGGGATCACAAGGCGGCCGTGTGGAACTGGCATGAGACGTAGCCAGGAAGAGACCATTAGCAGGAAACGCAGCGATCGTGGACCCAAAACAAATGGCATACTCGATCGCTGTGTGTATCCTAGCAACAGGATATATACAAAGGAAGGACCCTTGTAGTTGGTGCGCATATGTTTACATTGAAAAAGTTGATTTGCCTACCGGCAAAAGAAGCCCTGTTTTCCAACTCTCAAGATTGAAAATAGAAAATAAAAAATATTTATTAGGTTTATGCAACAAGAACAAACGACATAGACGTAAAAACAAGGTCCAATGCTGACTGCAAATCGGCACAGTGCAGAGTATAAGGAGCCTGGAGTCAACGGCTGCAGCACGTTGCACTCAGCCCACAGTTAGATTAGAGGAGTCAGCAGGACTAGTACTTAAAACAAGGAAGGAAGCCCCCCCGACATGTTTCGCTACGATGTAGCGTCTTCAGGGGTATCGGGGCTACTGACAGCGCGCGGCGAAAAGTCAGTGTTTAAATGTATAGTGGAGTTGCTCCACGTGTTCCCCTGATTGACCGCTGGCCAATCAGAGACAGGGCAGGGGACAAGCCCTCTGATGGATGATGGACGTCCCACGCCACCAATGGCTGACTAGTTCCACTAGCCAATGGGGATAGAATAAAGCGCACAGGCGCATTGAGGTGAAAGCAAGTAAGTTACTGCTAATTGACTACTTGCTATTGACGCGCATTCGCAACAGCAAGAGTAGAGGTGATAGAGAAAATCCCACATTTCAGCGGCTGTCACAGTGAAATTACTGTCATAGTATAATGGCCAATCAGAGAGGGGGCAACAGTCGAGCCCCCAATTAAGTAGTGGACGTCCCGTATCACAATCGCCGACCACTCAAAACAGCCAGCAAGGTCACAGCAGGCGCACACTTGCATAGGGATAAGATATAAACGTCATTGCGAATGAATGCACGCCAAAACCAGGCCTGCACTCAGAGACAATGTAAGGAGATCCAATATGCAGAGGAGCTATATTAATAGCCTGCCAGCGAGAGTAGTAGTGATTTTTGGGAGCGGATGGAGCAACTATATTACTCTGTAGCTAGAGGGTCTAATAAAGATAGCATAGACACGACTGTGTCAGTTCCTAAACATAGGGCTAAAATTATGTAGGAGTAGTTGTTGCCTACAAACTAAAGTACATAGATCAGTTAGTAGAATTGATGTAAAAAAATAGAATGAATGTTTGGTTCAAAAAGGGGTCCTGTTTTATGAAAGAACAGGTCCCAAGATATCTAATGATCATACATAATACATAGGCAAAAGTGCCATTTTAGTGGCCGGTGGCCTAGCCTCTTAACGTAATAGGCGCATATGTTTTCATAAAAACGCAGCATAAGTGAAGCCCTCATTAAGACCTCCTGGGCTAAGAGAGCCCATGCGATGGATCCAACGCGCCTCCTCCTGGAGCAGCTTACGGTCCAAATTACCCGCTCTTGGGCCAAGTTTAACCTGTACGATGCCCCAAAACTGCAACGAACTGATATCTCCATCATGAACATAACGTATATGTCTAGATAGAGGTGTATCCTCTCTATTATTAATGGTGCTGAGGTGTTTGGATATTCTCCTCCTCAGCTCCTGTATGGTCTTGCCCACATAAAACTTGGGACAGGAACATTTGGCGATGTAGACAACTCCCTTACTCCGACAATTAATGAATTGTCTAACCTGATATGTTCTATTATCGATGGGATTGGTGAACTGTTTGGTGGTAGGCATTAAATGGCAGAAGGAACAGCGGCCACATGGATGAGAGCCTATGACCGATGTCTTCAGCCAATTTTTGGAGACAGTGGATAGTCCAGTATGATGACTATGCACCAAGTAATCACGCAGATTCCTACCTCTGCGGTAAGTGATGGTAGGGACAGAAGGTACAAATCCCAGGAGGTCGGGGTCGGACAAGAGGATTGGCCAATGGCGTTCAAGAATTCTACGAACCTGTTGGGAGCCCGTGTCAAAAGTGCCAATACATCTGATACTGGCAGTTCCACAGGACTCAGTAGCGGCAGTAGTGTGTTGTATATTCGCGGATTTGTGTTCAGAAAGTAGATCATTTCTATTAGTGGCTCTTGCTCTGGCATAGGCTTTGTGTAGCCATTTCCTAGGATAGCCCCGTGCTAAGAATTTAATAAATAGGCCATTGCACTCTAGTTAAAAAGCCTCTTCATCGGAACAGTTACGTTTAGCACGAAGATATTGTCCGATAGGTATTCCTTTTTTAAGGGCAGGGGGGTGGTAGCTATCCCAATGCAAAAGGCTATTAGTCGCCGTAGATTTGCGTGAGATGTCAGTATGGACACCACCAACAGGGTCCAAGGAGATTTTAAGGTCCAAAAAAGTGATTTCTTTTTCGTGAATAACATGAGTGAATTTCGTGCCAATGTGATTAAGATTAAGTGCATGCATGAAGTCATGAAAGGTGTTAAGGTCACCATCCCATAGGAGGAGAATATCATCAATATATCTCCCCCAGAATAGGATGTGACAGGTGTAACAGGCCAGTGTGTCAGTGAAAACCATAGTATCTTCCCACCACCCCAGAAATAAATTTGCATACGTAGGTGCGCAAATAGTGCCCATTGCTGTTCCTTTAATTTGCTGATAGAATTTATGGTCAAATAAGAAATAATTATGTGTAAGAAGAAACCGAAGAAGTGTTAGAAGAAATTTATTGTGTGTATGGAATTGAATACCCTTAGTACCCAAAAAATGTGCAACTGCTGTGAGGCCAAATTGGTGTTGGATATTCGTATAAAGTGACTCCACATCAATACTGGCTATGAAAGTGGAGGGGGTGACATGTATCTCTTGGATCCTGTTAATGGTGTCCTTGGTGTCCCTTAAATAGGAAGGGAGGGAGGTGACAAATGGCGAGAGAATCTCATTCAGGTACATGCTTATGCCCTGGGTGAGACTATCGTTACCAGATACAATGGGTCTCCCTGGTATTGGGCGGACCATCTTGTGAATCTTAGGCAGAGCATAGAAGGTTGCTAACGTAGGGGTGGAATTATAAATCCGTTTGAATTCCTCGTTACTTATCATATTTTGTATCTTAGCTGTATCGAGTAACACAAAGAGTTCATTCAAGAAAAGATCCGTTGGATTTTTGTCCAGAATTGAGTACGTAGTAGTGTCGTCCAACAGTTTGTGCACCATGGCCACATAGTCGTCATGATCCATAATGACGATATTGCCCCCCTTGTCAGAGGGCTTAATGGTAATGTGTTCATTGTCTCGGAGTTCACCCAGAGCTATTCTCTCCATACTACTAAGATTAGAGAGTGCTCTCTTTTTATCTGGTCTAATTTTTTTCAAGTCGGCACACACCAGTTTAACGAAAACGTCCAGGTGGGCATATTGTGAAAAAGGTGGAGTGAGTTTAGATTTCAGAAGTAGTGATGAAAAAGGACCAACTGCTGTAGTAGGTCCAAACTCATTCTCGTATAATAGGCTTTCAAGATCCATGAGTGTATCACGTTCCATTTTGTTACTGTCTTCCATATTAAAGGTATTATTTTTAAAGTATTTATGTAGAGCTATTTTTCTAGCAAATAAGTTGACATCTTTGCTCCAGGTAAATTCATCAAATAATGGAGTGGGGGTGAAAGACAGACCTTTTCGTAACAGTGTCAGCTGAGAGTCACTTAATTGTACAGAGGAGATATTATACACCTGCATCTGGTCACTTATATTCTTTGCCTGTGACACAGAGGATAATCTTAACCCAGATTCCATCGAGGGTTCGTAGTCCCTAAAAAAGGAAAAGTGTTCGGTGGTCCATTTATATTTGTCGTAGTACCCGTAGGGCATTTGGACACCATGGGGGTTTGACTGGAACCGCTTGCAATGATGCGGGGTGTAGGAAGTGCACTTGCAGCAGTAGATGAGATAGGTACTGAAAAGGTTGATAATGAGGGAGAGTAAGAGGAGGTGGTAGTATTCGGATATGACTGACATTTTGTATTAGATCTCGTTTGTACTGTACTACGTTTTGAAGAATTGAATCTATTGGTAGTATTTTTGCGCTTAGTGCCCAGTTTAAAGTTGGGGGACCGTAGAGTATCGTCAGTACCAGATACCTCCGAATCAGAGAAGTCAGTGAAGACTTGCACACGTTTACGGACAAATTGTGATTGTGTTTTGTATGAATACACTTGGCCAATATCAAAGTCCTTACGATCTCTGATATATTTACGGTGCTTCCTCTCCTTAATCTCAGTTTGTAATTTCTCAATGTTTTTTTGCAATTGGATTTCACAGTTGTTAAATTCACTCAGGGAATTGAAACCCTGAATGTCGCCAATCTCTTTCTCAAGTTGCTGTGCAGTTTTATTGTATTCCCGCTTTTCAAATTCCAGGAGGTATTGTAATAATTTTAAAGAGCTTTCAGTTAGGAGCTCTTCCCAGCCTTTGATGAGCTCTGGGTCACTGCGATAGGAGTTTGGAGTAATATTTATACGAAGACCCCTATATACAATTTTTTGCTGTATATATGTCTCCAAACTCACAATTTCCCAGCAGGATCTAATATACCTCTGGTACGTTTTTTGTAAATCCCTAAATGCAGTGTGTATATCAAATTGGTGTAATGGCACGTTGGCGGTAGAAAACACATATGCGGCTTCTGCAGAGATTGTCTCTGAATTGAACCTCCTGTTAAGGAAGCCTGCCATAGTCAGGATATAGTGTGTAATTGTATACCTCCAGTGTATGGAGAGTCCTCAGAATGGGTGATTAACCCTGCAATTAGTCGATATATACAAAGGAAGGACCCTTGTAGTTGGTGGGCATATGTTTACATTGAAAAAGTTGATTTGCCTACCGGCAAAAGAAGCCCTGTTTTCCAACTCTCAAGATTGAAAATAGAAAATAAAAAATATTTATTAGGTTTATGCAACAAGAACAAACTACATAGACGTAAAAACAAGGTCCAATGCTGACTGCAAATCGGCACAGTGCAGAGTATAAGGAGCCTGGAGTCAACGGCTGCAGCACGTTGCACTCAGCCCACAGTTAGATTAGAGGAGTCAGCAGGACTAGTACTTAAAACAAGGAAGGAAGCCCCCTCGACATGTTTCGCTACGATGTAGCGTCTTCAGGGGTATCGGGGCTACTGACAGCGCGCGGCGAAAAGTCAGTGTTTAAATGTATAGTGGAGTTGCTCCACGTGTTCCCCTGATTGACCGCCGGCCAATCAGAGACGGGGCAGGGGACAAGCCCTCTGATGGATGATGGACGTCCCACGCCACCAATGGCTGACTAGTAACAGGAGGCACAGCGAACGTCGGACCAATTTATATGGTACACTCAGTCACTGTGTGTGACTTGAAAAAGGTGGTACAGCATTACGCTAGATTTAATCTGGGACATCACTCAAGGCGTCCCATAGCGACACAGATGACCCCAGAGGGTCTCAAAGCGGCAGGAAACACAGCGATCGCGGACCCAAACCACTGGCGTACTCGATCGCTGTGTGTCTCCCAGCAAGGATAACTGAGAGGCAGTATGACACCTGACAGATGAACACCCAAAGCCAGGATCAAACAACAGAGTGGAGCAGCATGATTACCCAGTCCAGGATCAAACAAACGGTAAATGAGAGTCAGAGGAAGCAATTGAACGATATCTGTTCATTGAGACCCGCCGGTTTCATGGTATGCATAAAGCCAGGGTCAATTTGAAGCAGAGGTCAATAATATTAGCAGGAGCAGCAGAGCCAGGAAACCAGACAGAATCACAGGCAAGGAGGAGCAGGAAATGAAGGTATAAATAGAGGGTGGGAGCTAGCTCCGTCTGGCCAGGCTGTGATAGGTTCTCCCACTCCTCAGCCTCCCAGCCTGAGTGGTAGCAGGTCGAGTCACTCTAACAGACCTAGGCACAGATGCAGGCTGATTAACCGTCGACAAAGAAGCTGTGTCAGGCAAATCCATTACAGTACCCCCCCTTTTATGAGGGGCCACTGGACCCTTCCTAGGTGGACCTGGCTTGTTGGGGAACCGAAGATGGGACTTCCTGAGCAATAACCCGGCGTGAACATACCGGGCGGGAACCCAAGTCCTCTCCTCAGGCCCGTATCCTCTCCAATGGACCAGGTACTGGAGGGAGTCCTGGACCATCCTTCTTCCCTACGACGAAGAAGCCAGCACCTACCGGAGAAGTAGAGGGGCGGATGTAACCCTTGGCCAGGCTTTCCTGGATATATTCTCTCATGGCTTCACGTTCAGGACAAGAGAGATTAAATATCCTACCCCTAGGGAGCTTAGCTCCTGGTACCAATTCGATTGCACAATCGTACTCTCTATGAGGAGGAAACTTTTCAGAGGCTTTTTTAGAAAAAACATCAGCGAAGTCCTGAATAAACTCAGGTAGAGTGTTCACCTCCTCAGCGAGAGAAACCAAATTAATAGAAAAACAGGAAGTCATGCATTTATTACCCCATTTAGTAAGATCCCCAGTATTCCAGTTAAACGTGGGATTATGCATCTGCAACCAAATCGGACGATAATCCCTGCATCACCAACACAGAACACTGCTCCAAATGCATGGAGCCAACCATGAGGTCAAATACAAGGGTATGCTGTGTAAGATAACCATTAGCAAGTGGAGTGGAGTCGATACCCACGACCGGGACAGGTTTAGGCAAATCAATTAAAGGCATAGCTAGAGACATAGCAAATTCCACAGACATAATATTAGCAGGAGACCCTGAGTCCACGAAGGCACTGCCGGTGGCAGACCTACCACCAAAAGAGACCTGAAAGGGAAGCAAGATTTTATTAGGCTTCATATTTACGGGAAATACCTGTGCGCCCAAGCAACCTCCCCAAGTCGTTCACTTGATGCTTGTCATCCCCACAGTAGAAGCAGAGACCATTCTTCCTGCAGAACTCTCTACGTTGTTGGGGAGACACGGAGGCCCTGAGTTGCATAGGTTCATCCGAGTTTTCCGTGGAAGAACGAAGCAACGGAACCTCTGGAGCCATCATAGGGGAGTCAGAGGAAAAGGCACAAAAACGTTTGAGTCGTCGTTCCCTGAGACGTCGGTCAAGACGTACCGCTAAAGCCAATAACCTGATCTAGAGAGTCCGAAGAGGGATAACTAACTAACAGGTCTTTCAGGGCATTCGACAGACCCAATCTAAACTGACACCTTAGGGCAGGGTCATTCCACCGAGAAGCTACACACCACTTCCTAAAGTCAGAACAGTACTCCTCAACGGGTCTCTTACCCTGACGTAAGGTCACCAGCTGACTCTCGGCAAAGGCAGTCTTGTCAGTCTCGTCATAGATGAGCCCGAGAGCGGAAAAAAAAATCAACAGACAAAAGTTCAGGGGCGTCAGGAGCCAAGGAGAGGGCCCATTCCTGGGGGTTGTCCTGGAGCCGGGACATAATTATACCCACTTGCTGGTTCTCAGAACCTGAGGAGTGGGGCCTTAAATGGAAATAGAGCCTACAACTCTCCCGGAAGGAGAAAAAAGTCTTCCGGTCCCCTGAGAACCGGTCAGGCAACTTGAGGTGGGGTTCTAGAGGTGAGGTGGGGGGCACTACCAGGGTAGCATCACGCTGGTTGCACCTCTGAGCCAGGTCTTGGACCTGTAGGGAAAGCCCCTGCATTTGCTGAGCCAGGGCCTCAAGGGGGTCCATAGTGTGTCAGGGACCAGGGTAGTAAAGGTATTTGGGCCTGTGATTATGTAATGCCGGGGTAGGGAGACAGACAGGTGAGCCCTAATCTACCTGCCACTTAGTCCCTGCCTACTTGCACGGCCCATCCTAGGCGACGGCGTACAACTGGGCGATGGTCCCTACGCTCAATAAGTGCACCACAGACCAACAGACAAGGGTACACAGAAGCTAAGGGAAATGGGCCAGTTGCTTCAATTTGAAGCAGAGGTCAATAATATTAGCAGGAGCAGCAGAGCCAGGAAACCAGACAGAATCACAGGCAAGGAGGAGCAGGAAATGAAGGTATAAATAGACAGAGGGCGGGAGCTAGCTCCATCTAGCCAGGCTGTGATAGGTTCTCCCACTCCTCAGCCTCACAGCCTGAGTGGTAGCAGATCGAGTCACTCTAAGGCTGGGTTCACACTATCTATTTTCAGGCGTAAACGAGGCGTATTATGCCTCGATTTACGCCTGAAAATACGGCTCCAATACGTTGGCAAACATCTGCCCATTCATTTGAATGGGTTTGCCAACGTACTGTGCCGACGACCAGCATAATGCGAGGAGGAGCATTTACGTCTGAAACGACGCAGCTGTTTTCTCCTGAAAACAGTCTGTCTTTTCAGACCTAAAAGGAAGCTAGCGTGTGCACATACCCTAACAGACCTAGGCAGGCTGAATAACCACGGGTGTCGACAAAGAAGCTGTGTCAGGCAAATCCATTACACGAAGCTGTTGCTGTGCCACTTCCCGTTGCTCCTCCTGTTTGTTCCGGATCCACAATTCTTCTGCCTCTTCCTCCTCACTACGACGGTGATTGCAGAGCATGTAGAGGATTTATTAACCAATGCACGGTTCATTTTAGGCTACGGGCTCATCTCTTCCCCTCCGAGGGGGCCAAAGTGGCGTTTATTATCTCCCTCCTCACTGGCAAGGCCCTCGCATGGGCGAACCCAATCTTGGAGCAACAAGGACCTGTATCCTCGGACCTAGCCTTGTTCCTGCAGTCCTTTCTTGCCGTGTTCGAGGAGCCGGGTCGAACATCCTCTGCCGCAGCCACTCTATTGACCCTCAAGCAAGAGGGCTCCACAGTAAGGGAGTATGCTATCTCCTTCCGTACCCTAGCAGCCGAGCTGGCATGGAACAATGAGGCACTGGTGGCGACCTTCTGGCAGGGTCTGTCCTCTCTCATCAAG
Source organism: Rhinoderma darwinii (assembly GCF_050947455.1). Taxonomy (NCBI): domain Eukaryota; kingdom Metazoa; phylum Chordata; class Amphibia; order Anura; family Rhinodermatidae; genus Rhinoderma; species Rhinoderma darwinii. Next base: position 296,639,443 of record NC_134688.1, on the reverse strand, counting down.
GATGAACTGGCAGCACCGCGACCTTCCTTCTACCTTGGATGCCCTCATCTTGTTAGCCACCAGGGTTGATATGAGAATCCGATAGCACACTCAAGAGGTTCGTCAGGAGAGCCGGGTGCACAGACCAGCACCCTCGGTCCAGAGACCACTATTGCCTTCCGCTAGTGCACTACCTGAAGAACCCATGCAGGTAGACAGAGTCCTGTTATCTGAACAGGAGAAGCAGCGCAGACGCTCCTCTGGACTATGTATGTATTGTGGCCTTAAAGGTCATTTTGTGCGCCAATGCCCACAGAAACTGGGAAACTCCAGTACCTAGGGTTGGTTGGAGAGGCAACTCTAGGTGGTACGTCTCCAAACGTTAAAACCTGGAGAGGAATTCGTGGGTGCTCTGCCGTAGTCAATGAAGAACGGTGTATTCCTAGTGGACTCGATAGTGTGATTATTGTAGGAATATTCAGCCTGTGGGAGCAACTGCACCCAGTCATCATGATCTGATTGATCCTCTCGACCTGACCATTGGACTGAGGATGGTAGGCTGAGGAAAAGTCCAACTTCACACCGAGGAGTCCGCAGAGGACTCTCCAGAACTTCGAGGTAAACTGAACCCCTCGATCAGACACAATATCCTGTGGCAAGCCGTGCAGGCGGAAGATGTGTTCGATGAACAGCTTGGCCAGCTGAGGAACAGAAGGAAGACCGGTAAGAGGAACTGAAGCAGACCAGCAGGTCTGGAGTAAGCAGCCTTCTTGGCTTCACATACAGAACAGGAAGAAACAAAGTCCATAATGTCCTTGGGCAGCGTGTGCCACCAGAAATGACGAGCAATCAGATCCCGAGTATTACGGACCCCCGCGTGACCTGCCAGTCTAGAGGAGTGTCCCCAGCGGAGGATTCTTCCACGATCAGCCAGGCGCACAGAAGTCCTCCCTGGAGGAATGTCCCCAACTTGCAGGGGATTGACAGAGACAATGCAAGACGGATCAGTAATGTTCTGTTGAATCTCCATGGTGTCTTCTGTCTTGAAAGACCTGGACAAGGTATCGGCCCTCACATTCTTGTCGGCCGGGCGATAATGGAGCTCAAACTGGAACCTGGTAAAGAACAGTGACCCCCTGGCCTGACGAGGGTTCAGCCGTTGGGCTGTCTGGAGGTAGGTCAGATTCTTGTGGTCTGTAAAAATTAGGATCGGATGAGCTGCGCCCTCTAGTAGATGTCTCCACTTCTCCAGAGCCAATTTGATGGCCAGTAACTCCTGATCCCCAATTGAGTAGTTACGTTCTGCGGAAGAGAAGAGCTTAGATAAATATCCACATACCCTTGACTTACCCTTGGGACCTCTCTGGAACAGGAGTGCACCAGCACTGACAGAAGATGCGTCCACCTCCAACGAGAACTGCAGAGAGACAACCGGATGATGGAGGATAGAGGCTGATGTGAAGGCACTCTTCAGGCTATTGAATGTGGACTCTGCCTCGGGAGTTCACACCTTGGCGTTGACATGCTTCTTAGTAAGATTAGAGATGGGAGAAGTCAGTGAGGAGAAGTTTGATATAAATTGCCTGTATAAATTGGTGAATCCCAAAAAGCGCTGTATGACCCTCAAGCCTTGAGGGCGTGGCCTTCCAGGACAGACTTTACCTTCTCAGCATCCATCTCGACACCTCGATTCGAGACAGTGTGGCCCAGGAAGGGTAGAGCATGTCTGTCAAACACGCACTTCTCCAACTTGGCGTACAGACGATTTTCCCTTAACCGTAGCAGAACTTGACGGACATGTCTCTGATGCGTCATAGGATCTGGAGAAAAAATCAAGATGTCATCAAGATAGACCACAACACAAACATAGAGGAGGTCACGGAAAATGTCATTAACAATCTCCTGGAAGACTGCGGGAGCATTACACAGGCCGAAGGGCATTACTAGATACTCCTAGTGTCCATCACGGGTGTTAAATGCAGTCATCCATTCGTCACCCTGGCGAATCCGGATTAGGTTGTAAGCCCCATGCAGGTCTAGTTTAGAAAAATCACGTATACGATCAAACAGTTCAGGGATCAGTGGCAACGGATATTTATTGTTCACCGTGATCTGGTTGAGACCTCGGTAGTCGATACAAGGACGAAGGGAGCCATCTTTCTTTTTGACAAAGAAGAACCCGGCTCCTGCCGGGGAAGAAGACTTTCGTATGAAGCCCCTCTCCAAGTTCTCTTTCACATAGGCGGACATGGACAGAGTCCCTGGCAAGGAGAGAGGATATACCCTACCACGGGGAAGGGATGCACCAGGAATCAGTTTGATAGGGCAGTCATACGCCCAATGTGGAGGCAATGTCTCCGCCTCCCTCTTGCTGAAGATGTCAGAAAATGCAGCATACTAACCCGGCAATCCTGCTAATGACCGAGGCAGAGGAGGCTGAGCCGAACTAATCTGCACCAGGCATCGGCTTTGACACTCAGGGCCCCACTGAAGAACCTCTCCAGAATTCCCGTCCCGGACTGGGGCATGCAGTCGGAGCCAAGGCAGGCCCAGCAACACAGGGTTAACAGCTTTGGATAGGACATAGAACGACAGAAGTTCGGAGTGAAGAGCCCCTACTTGGAGCCTCAGCGGCTTGGTCACAGCTATAACTGGCTCTGGCAGAGGTAGTCCATTTACTGAAGCAACTGGCAACGGGCTCTCCAGAGGGGTGGTGGGTAATTGAAGAAGGTCCACCAGGCCTCTACGGATGAAATTAGCAGCGGATCCAAAATCCAGATACGCAGAGACCTGATGCATTCTCTCACCGGACACTATGGTCACAGGTATGGACAATTTAGACGGAAGTCCTTTCTTACCCAAGGTTGTTACTCCTAGTAACCCTAGACTTTGGGATCTTTGGGGACACAGGCGCACAAGATGGCCACCGAGGCCGCAATAAAGACAGAATCCAGAATTGTGTCTGAGTTGACTCTCCTGGGTGGATAGCTTACACTGGTCCATTATCACACTTCTTAGGAGGATCGACATCTGAGGACAGCAGGGGTTGCTGCAAAGTAGGAGCCAGACTAGGGAGGATTCCCTCCCGACGAACCTCTTGGAGGTGTTATCGGATCCGTATATCAATCCGGGCAGACAGAAGGATGAGGTCATCCAGGGTAGGCGGCAGATCTCGAGCGGCAAGTTCGTCCTTAATTTTAGGAGCCAGTCCATGCCAGAATGCAGCCACCAGGGCCTCATTGTTTCATAACAATTCTTCCGCCAGGGTGCGAAAGTGGATGGTGTACTCACTCACGGAGGTGTCACCTTGGCGTAGGTTAATCAAAGAAGCCGCTGCAGATGAGACCCGACCAGGCTCCTCAAACACCATACGAAAAGTCTGGAGGAAGGCTTGGAAGTCACGGGTCTCTGGTCCTTGTCTCTCCCAGATACGGTTCGCCCATGCCAGAGCCTTGCCAGTGAGGAGAGAGATGATGAAAGCGACCCTTGCGCCATCAGACGAAAATGTCCTACTATACAGTCTGAAGTGGATATGGCACTGATTCAGAAATCCACGACAGGTACTTGCGTCTCCATCATAGCGGTCAGGAAGTGGCAAAGAAACAAGCAGGTCAACACTGCCAAAAGGTGTAGTCTGAGGATCAACACTGCCAGGAGGTGTAGTAGGAGGAACGGCAGCTTGTGCCTCCTGCCAACGTGCAAGAATGTTCAATGCCTGAAGGCGTTAGGCCTGTCGAGACCGGAGGTCTAGCATATCCGCCCGCATCTCTTGAGACGTCGTCATGGTCTTGAATCGACCAGCGTGGTCCATGGCCTGAGCGTACTGTCACGAAGGGTCTGTGGACCCACTGGGTCATACCGCCTTGGCGGTATGGCAGCTGGCCAACAGGGCGCAGGTCAATGTCTATAGTTCGTATAGGTACCTGTGGCAGCTTGGACAGTAGCAAGGCAGGCTCGGCTGGGACTAGGCAGCAGGTAGACGTCAGGTGTGGTGAAACAGGTCAGGCGTGGTATACAGCACGGCATGACTTTGGCTCAGCACAGTACTCGACCAGGATAGTATGGAATGCAGGGAACAGGAACACACTAGGAGACCATTGCATAGACAAACTAGGGAAACAACAACAACGCTCAGGCATCAAAGCAGGGGGCTGGACCCCTCTTATAGTCCAGGTTACTCACGGCCAGATATTCATCAAAGTCCGTTGCGCGCACCACCCCTTTAAGAGCAGGCACGAGCGTTCACGCACACCCTACGGGATCCTGCTGAGATGAATGGAAGCGAGCGCTGAGAAGGAGGCTGGGGCCAGCGCTTGCCGACTCGTGGCTGCGGCTGTCAGGGGGAGATTGGAGCTGACGGCCCGCAGTCACCCTGTAGATTTACAGCCCAGTCATGAGAAGAGTCTAGCAATGCTTCAGCAACACCAACTATAACTATATGTTCCGCTTGCTAGACTTCTGGCATTTGTGAACATACACTTTAACTTGCCTTTCAATTTTTCACTTTCAGCATCAGAAATGTGATTATTTGACATTATTTGGGCATTTTCATTTTCATTGCTGTTTTGTAAAAAAAAAAGGATCTCCTTATCCTGTTGTCTAGTCCTCTCCCTACAGTCTGTTTCTCCCCCCCTCTCTAACCTAACTATCCCTTTATTTTCTACATTGACCTCCTTCCTCAGCCCTAGTTTAAATAATCCGCCACCCCAGCTAGAATTCTCTCCCCCCAGCACAGCAGACCCCCTTCCATTTAGGTGCAAATCATCTGCAGAATACAGTTTGTACCCCAATGAAAAGTCAGCCCAGTGCTCTAGGAACCCAAAGCCTTCTCCTCTACACCAAGACTTAAGCCATGCATTTAACTCCCTGAGCTCCCGCTATCTTTCCTGTGTTGCGCATAGCACAGGCAGTATTCCTAAAAATACTACCTTGGAGGTCCTTCCCTTCAGCTTGTAGCCTGGTTCTTTAAAATTATTCTTAAGGCTCCTCCACCTAACATGTATTCTATCGTTGGTACCCACATAGACCACGACAGCTGGATCATCACCAGCCCCTCCCAGTAATTCATCCACCCGTTCCACAACGTGCCAGGGAGACCGCAAACCATTCATTTGAGGGAGTCTTGGCGACAAATTATTCTATCTCTCTTCCTGATTATAGAATCCCGTACAACTACCAATTGTCTTACTTTACCTACATTTCCATCCTGCCGACTACCAGCTGGGCTATTCTCCCGGCTGTTAGGGAGATTAGTATCCACTAGGGCTGCCATTTCTGAGACCGATACCCTCGCATCATCACCCAACTTGGCAATTTTGCTTGGAATATCATATACAGGATTGGCTTTCCTTTTCTTGGACCCCTTTCTAGTGCCACTAACTACATTAACCCAGCTACTTGCCTGATCCTGCTGACCCAGTTTTATTTTAATTTTACAATCGTTTTAAAGGACAGATAGGGCTTTGTTTTAAAGGCATTTGTAAGTATACATCATTTTTATTGTTTTGTCTAAAGTGGGCAAAATTAGAAAGAAATGCAAGAATTTTGCAAATGTGTCATTTTATGCAAACAGTAATCACACATAGTATGGACCACAGATGAAATCAATCTAATTTCATGTTCTGCCTCTTCTCCCATGCATTGGGATACCCAATATGTGTGCTTTATTCACTGTGCGGGCATGTGCCAGGGCTTGGCATAAAAGGAGGCTTTTTTTGACCTTTTGGGTCCAGCAATTCTGCACTATTTTATAGTAGGCTATGGTTTTCTGGGAGGCCTAGTGCTGTTGAAACATTAGAAACACCCCATAAATGACGTCATTCACAAAAGTAGACCACCCCCAAGATTTTCTTCAAGGGGTTTATCATCTTTTTAGAAAGTCCAGTTTTCTTCTGAAACTTTCTTGAATAAGATCACGGTTTGCATCAGTACTTGGGGGGGGGGGGGAGGGGGGGAGCTGTGAGTTGTCATTAAAGTGTAGGAACCTCATTATTGTTTCGTAACGAAACCTGGGCATTACTGCAGAATACACTGGAGTGGCGTGGGCGGGTCTTGTTGACCAGTACGATCTTATGGAGGGCATTTTTACAATACCCGTATTTAGGGTGAGCCCCAAAAATATTTATAATTATGGCAAATTGGTGGGCGTCCAATGTCTAGCATAGGTGGATAAAGGTTTCTGCCTTATATACTGAGTGGCATATAAATTGCTTTGGTGGTCAATTATATTTAGGCGGTCGTCCGTCATAAATAAACTGAATTAATCCATTAGGGAAAAATTTGAATTGTCCAGTGTTATGCCAGGAGTGGCAATAAATGAGTGGATTCTAGGCCCAAAAGATGGAGCAGGTACCCATACTAAGACCTGAACTGGAGGGACCATGCTGTTCTGTGCTACAGTACTAATAGGCCCAGCACTTCCATGTTCTGCAGTTTCAACTGCATCAGGGATAACGTCCCTGAAGATGAACCTGAAGTGACACTATCATCGTCACTGCCTAAAACAGGTTCTATTTCTGACACCATCTCTAATGCTGTCTCAGATTCTGACCACAGCATGGTGTATGCCTCCTCAGCGCTACATAACTTCCTCGCCATAATGTCACTAACACTAACCCCAACTTTTTTCTTATTATAACAAACAGATTATATATACACAAACTAACTGATATATATATATATATATATATATATATATATATATATATATACACTACCGTTCAAAAGTTTAGGGTCACTTAGAAATTTCCTTATTTTTTAAAGAAAAGCAGTTTTTTTCAATGAAGATAACATTAAATTAATCAGAAATACACTCTATACATTGTTAATGTGCTACAAAACTATTCTAGCTGCAACCGTCTGGTTTTTAATGCAATATCTACATAGGTGTATAGAGGCCCATTTCCAGCAACCATCACTCCAGTGTTCTAATGGTACATTGTGTTTGCTAACTGTGTTAGAAGGCTAATGGATGATTAGAAAACACTTGAAAACCCTTGTGCAATTATGTTAGCACCGCTGTTTAGAGGAGCTATAAAACTGACCTTCCTTTGAGCTAGTTGAGAATCTGGAGTATTACATTTGTGGGTTCGATTAAACTCTCAAAATGGCTAGAAAAAGAGAGCTTTCATGTGAAACTCGACAGGCTAGTCTTGTTCTTAGAAATGAAGGCTATTCCATGCGAGAAATTGCCAAAAAACTGAAGATTTCCTACAGCGGTGTGTACTACTCGCTTCAGAGGACAGCACAAACAGGCTCTAACCAGGGTAGAAAGAGAAGTGGGAGGCCCCGCTGCACAACTGAGCAACAAGACAAGTACATTAGAGTCTCTAGTTTGAGAAATAGACGCCTCAGAGGTCCTCAACTGGCAGCTTCATTAAATAGTACCCGCAAAACGCCAGTGTCAACGTCTACAGTGAAGAGGCGACTCCGGGATGCTGGACTTCAGGGCAGAGTGGCAAAGAAAAAGCCATATCTGAGACTGGCTAATAAAAGGAAAAGATTAATATGGGCAAAAGCACACAGACATTGGACAGAGGAAGATTGGAAAAAAGTGTTATGGACAGACGAATCGAAGTTTGAGGTGTTTGGATCACACAGAAGAACATTTGTGAGACGCAGATTTGTACAAGGTAAAAGGGATTTTGAATAAGGAAGGCTATCACTCCATTTTGCAACGCCATGCCATACCCTGTGGACAGCGCTTGATTGGAGCCAATTTCATCCTACAACAGGACAATGACCCAAAGCACACCTCCAAATTATGCAAGAACTATTTAGGGAAGAAGCAGGCAGCTGGTATTCTATCTGTAATGGAGTGGGCAGCGCAGTCACCAGATCTAAACCCCATAGAGCTGTTGTGGGAGCAGCTTGACCGTATGGTACGCAAGAAGTGCCCATCAAGTGCCCATCAAGCCAATCCAACTTGTGGGAGGGCCTTCTGGAAGCATGGGATGAAATTTCTCCCGATTACCTCAGCAAATTAACAGCTAGAATGCCAAAGGTCTGCAATGCTGTAATTGCCGCAAATGGAGCATTCTTTGACAAAAGCAAAGTTTGAAGGAAAAAAACTATTATTTCAAATAAAAATCTTTATTTATAACCTTGTCAATGTCTTGACTATATTTTCGAGCCATTTTGCAACTGATTTGATATATATAAGTGTGAGTTTTCATGGAAAACACAAAATTGTCTAGGTGACCCCAAACTTTTGAACGGTAGTGTACATACATACACTTGTATACATACTAGTCCTTCTCAATGAATTAGAATATCATCAAAAAGTTAATTTATTTCAGTAATTCAATTCAAAAAGTGAAACTCATATTATATAGATTCATTACACACAGTGTGATCTATTCTAAGCATTTTTTCTTTTAATGTTGATGATTATGGCATGCGAACGTGCTTTTGCGGCCGCAATTCCCCCGAAAATCCACGGGAGAATTGCGGCCCCATTCATAATAATGGGCCCATGCACACGACTGTGGTTTCCACGGTCCGTGCATGGCCCAGGAGCCTGGACCGCAGAAAGAACGGACATGTCTTATTATGGCCGTGTTCTGTGATCCAGGCTCATAGAAAATAATGGACGCGGCCATGTGCACGGCCCGCGATTTGACTCTCCGCGGCTGGCCGACCCGAAAATCACGGCCGTGCACATGGTTACGGTCGTGTGCATGAGGCCTTAATGAAAAACAAAAATGTAGTCTCTCAGAAAATTTGAATATTGGGTAAAAGTTCAAGATTGTAGACTCGCGGTGTCACACTCTAATCAGCCAATCAACACAAAACACCTGCAAGGGTTTCCTAAGCCTTTAAAAGGACTGGTCTGTTGCTCAGTGGTCCAAAGTCCTGTTTTTAGATGAAAGTAGATTTTGCATTTCATTGAGAAATCAAAGTCCTAGAATCTGGAGGAAGAGTGGAGACGGAATCAATCCAAGTTGCTTGCGGTCCAGTGTGAAGTTTCCACAGACAGTGATGGTTTGGGGAGCCATGTCATCTGCTGGTGTTGGTCCACTGTGTTATATCAAGTCCAGAGTCAGCACAGCCGTCTACCAGGAAATGTTGGAGCACTTCATGTTTCCCTCTGCTGACAAGCCTTATGGAGATGCTGATTTCATTTTCCAGCAGGACTTGGCACCTGCTCACACTGCCAAAAGTACCAATACCTGGTTTAATAACCACAGTATCACTGTGCCCGATTGGCCAGTAAACTCGCCTGACCTAAACCCCATAGAGAATCTATGGGGTATTGTCAAGAGGAAGATGAGACACCAGACCCAACAATGCAGACTAGCTGAAGGCCGCTATCAAAGCAACCTGGGCTTCCATAATACCTCAGCAGTGCCACAGGCTGATCGCCTGCATGCCACGCCACATTAATGCAGTAGTTCATGCAAAAGGAGCCCCGACTGTCACGATGCGGGGTGTGGACCCACTGGGCCATACTGCGTAGCTGGATGGCAGCTGGCCAAACAGGTATAGTACAGAGTCTATAGTCCAGAAAGGGTACCTGTGGCAATTCAGACAGTTGCAAAGCAGGCTCGGCTGGGACCAGACAGCAGGTAGACGTCAGGCATGGAGTAGCAGAACAGGCGTGGAATACAGCACAACACGACAACAGCTCAGCACGGCACTTGACCAGGATAGCACGGGATACAGGATACAGGAACAGGGAACACTTGGGAACTGGAAGACACTAGGAGACCATTTGCAAGACAAACTTTGGGTAACGAACAATGCTCAGGCAAAGAAAAAGAGGGCAGAGCCCTTTTTATAGTCCAGTAGCATTCTGGGCTTGATAACAGACTTCCTGCAATTATGCGCGCACTGGCCCTTTAAGACCGTGCACGCGCGGGCTTGCCCTCCGGGAGACAGTCTCGATACCAGGAACTGAGTGCTGGCACCTCACAGGGGGATGATGCTGCAGGGAACTCACATGTCCATGGCCGCTGCCGTCGAGGGGTAAGTCAGAACGACGGGCCGCGGCCATAGACCTTACACCGACCAAGTATTGAGTGCATATACTAAACATACTTTTCAGTAGGCCAACATTTCGGTATTAAAAATCATTTTTGAAATTGGGCTTATATAATATAATATAATATAATATAATATGATTGTCTGAGAGACAAAATTTTGGGTTGTCATGAACTGTTAGCCATAATCAACATTAAAAGAAAAAAAAATGCTGGAAATAGATCACTCTGTGTGTAATGAATCCATATAATATATAGGTTTCACTTTTTGAATTGAATTACTGAAATAAATTAACTTTTTGATGATATTCTAATTAATTGAGAAGGACTAGTGTATATGTGTGTATATATATATATATATATATATATATATATATATATATATATAATTATATATGATTGAGCAGACTATAAATCTACATTAGCGCTAACAAAAATAAACCGCTATTGGTATATATATATATATATATATATATAATATATATATATATATATATATATATATATATATATATATATATATATATATATATAATGATATGTTCCCTACCTGCCTATTCTAATATTCTAGTAAAGATAAAACGGTAGATAGATCAGAAGGTAGATGGATAGATTTTATAGACATTAATCTATCTATACATATTATGTAGTGTGGGTGCAATGGCGGATTAAGTAGACCATGGGCCCTGGGCTGTTGCCCAATCTTGGGCCACCCTTCCCCACCGCCGTCCTGCCGCGCCGTAACTATTTTTAACACTACCTTTTTGGGCAAGCATTAACAAATGGGTGTTACGATTCCCCTTGTCACAGGGCTGTGTCCCTACATACTGACAGTATCACACTGTGCTGGGACACATCCTCCTGACAAGGGGAATTGTCTATCAGTCCTGGAATTCAGAAAGACTTTTTGTGAAATACAAGGATTTCCTATAATAAACATGTCAGGAGAGGTGACAGATTCTCTATATATCTAGTGACTCACAGGTGAGAACGTCTCAGATTATAGTAGTTTTTTTCCTCTTTTCTTATCCATCCGGTCCAGAGCTCATGACGACTTCTCCCGGCCATGACTCATTTCTGCAGAATTTGCCACTCAGATGTCTGCGGCTCCTCACTTTTCCAACATTTCCACACCTATAAACGAAAATAAAATTATCATGGTGCCACATACTGTGCCCCTAAATATAATAGCACAAAACACCAAAACACTGCGGGCCTGAACATAATAATACCATACACTGTAAAACACCACATACTCACAGCCCCCTGTACATAGTGCCACACACAGCCCCCTGAACATAGTGCCACACACATAGTCCCTGTAGATATTACACACCCCCATAGATAGTAAAAATGACTGCCTGATTTGAACGATTAAAATAAATTTATTATGATATTCTTAAAAATGGGCCCTTAGAGCCAAATTAACAGGCTCAATCATTAGGTCAGCTATTATATATATATGCTGAATCCCAACGATTGACTGGTAATAGCGCCGTACCACGCTACACCTTGCGCTATGTTGCGCTCGTCCGGCTCTTAAAGCCACGTACAATACTCTGGTCAGCAATAGGGTCAAAACCTCCAAGGTTTGGTCGCAAGCCCCCTATTACGAGATCACTGACCAGTATACTTCTCAAAGTTAGATTGTTAGTTGTAATATTCTATCGTTAATCCTACGCGTTTCAGAACCACCGTTACTGGTGGAACCTCTTCAGGGATTATTAGTGTTAAACGATAATTTTTGATTTAAATGCCGGAGCGCACGGTTGTGTGCATTAATGAACCTCCCGGCCCGTGCACGATCAAGATACAATGGTCGCACACGAGCCGGCGAGGTGCCGGTCTTTTAAGCGGCTAGGGCCCGCCCCCCATATTGACATGCCCCCGGCGTACCACCAATCCACATCCGACACGTCACTCAGGACCTGTCAGGATTGTGGCACGCCTTCAATTTTCGGCAGCCAATAGGGTATATGTAAGACGACTAGCGTCCCTAGTAACGCTGGAGATCCAAAAGCGGATCCAATGCTTCAATGGGGAGTATTAAACTGTGAGTGGATGCAATGTCCTAAGTAGAGGACAATGCGCCGAACAACCGGCCCAAAAACCCCCATTACTACCAGATTGCAGAGTGAACACAGTGCACGGCATAAGCTCGTCTGGCCGACACCACAGTTGCGTCTCGTTGCTATGACGACCACAGGACGCACACATATCACTGGGTAGGTTACAAGCATGCAACACTACTCCTCAAACGAAATCGAGATGTTTAAACCTCCACAGACATCTACACGGGTTACTAGGGTGTACTTAATACTATATCAAGATGGTACATAGCCATAGTACGAGGTAAAGACAGCTACCCATACTCACAAACCATGTATCCTTACAGTGTTCTATCTCTCCCTGGATTATAGATGACCCCTTCTCGTGTCTACTAAAGGGGACATACTAAACCAGCTTGTATTTCAAGGGTACATGGTTGTGGATGACAAAACGATGTCATAGAAAACACGCATACGAAATTTGTTCGTTCATACCCAGGGGAGCAGTGGTGCGCAGTCGAAAAATCCACTGTGCTTCCTTTTGAAGGATAATTTTATTAATATTCCCTCCTCTCATAGTGGGTCTCACGTATTCAACACCTTGGAATCTCAGAGAGGAACTATCCCCATTATGAAATTCCCAAACGTGACGCGATATCGGGGTATCCTCCTTCCTTCTGCAGTCCCCTATATGATCCCGTATCCTCCTCCTGAACTCTCTGATAGTTTTGCCAACATACTGTTTTCCACATATACAGGTAATCATATAGACAATGCCCTTAGTCCGACAGTTGATATACGTTCTGTTCTCAAAAATCCTTCCCGTACTCATACTCTTGAAAGTCGTGCCACATTGAATAGAGGCACACGCCTTACATGATCCACATCTATACGTCCCTTTGAGGTTACCATTGAGCCACGTAGTAGAGGGGTCCTGTCTACCCATATGGCTATGTACCACATAATCCTTGATATTCCTACCCCTCCTGAACGTAATCAAGGGAGAATGTCCCACCAAATCTCCAATATCTGGATCAGCCTCAAGGATCCCCCAATAACATTGGAGGATTTCCCTGATCTCCGAACTAGCTGAGTCAAATGTGCCAATGACTCTGATGATATTGTCATCACTTTGCTTTGGTCTGGGATTCAATAAATCATCACGGTTACATCCTAGGGCGTTCTGATAAGCCCCTCTTAGAATGTGTCTCGGGTATCCTCTATTAATAAATCTGTTTTCCAGTTCACATGCCGATATTTTGAAATCAGATACAGTGGAACAGTTTCGTCGTGCCCTCAAGTATTGACCCTTTGGTATTCCCCGTTTTAAATTCATAGGGTGACAGCTCTCCCACCTAAGTAAGCTATTTGTGGCCGTTTCTTTACGAAACATGTTGGTATGAATATTTCCACCCGCGGATTTCGATATCACTATATCCAAAAAAGTAATTTTATTCACACTAATTTCTGATGTGAAAAACAAACCTTTATCATTAACATTCAGTATGGCCACAAATTTCTCAAACTCCACCTGGGTCCCTTTCCATAATATTAAAATGTCATCGATGAATCTTATCCATAGTATGATATGCGATACCCATTGTTCCATTTTTTCACAAAAAACACATAACTCCTCCCACCAACCCAGGTATAAGTTCGCATACGTGGGTGCACAAGGGCTCCCCATCGCGACTCCCCTGAGTTGGTGGTAATATTTCTGGTCAAATAGAAAGAAATTGTGCTCAAGGATATATTTAAGGAGCGAGATAACAAATTCATTATGAGCTGCAAATTGGGTTCCTTTCCCCCTAAGGAAATGTTGAATGGCAAGACAACCCTGATCATGTGGGATAGAGCTATACAGTGCCTCAACATCTAAGGAGGCCAGTAAAACGTCCTGTTCACATCTAATACCATCCAACTTCCTTAGAGCATCCATCGTATCCCTGATATATGATGGGAGTGACACCACAAATGGTCTCAAAATCCTGTCAATATACAGGCTAGCATTTTGTGACAGACTGTTGATGCCCGAGACGATTGGTCTACCCTTTAATGGCTCCAGTCCTTTATGGATTTTTGGCAAACTATAAATAGCACCACACACAGCCCCTGTCGATATTACACACCCGCTGTAGCTAGCACCACACAAATCCTCCCGTAGAGAGCGTTACACGCAGCACCCTATAGATAGCACCATACAACCCTCCCCCTCTTGTAAGTAGCGCCACAGAGCCCCCCTGTGAAAAGCACCACACACATACCGCTGTGGATAGCGCCACACAGCCCCCCCTTTTATATAGTGTCACACAGCGCTCCCCCTTAGTATATAGGGCCACACAGCGCTCCCCCCTTGCATATAGGGTCACAGCGCTCCTCCTTGTATTTAGGGCCACATAGCGCTCCCCCTTGTATATAGGGTCACATAGCGCTCCCCCCTTGTATATAGTGCACACAGCGCTCCCCCTTTGTATATAGTGCCACACAGCACTCCCTTCCCCCTTGTATATAGTGTAACAGAGAACTCCCCTCCTTGTATATAGTGTCACACAGCGCTCCCCTCCCCCCTTGTATATAGGGCCACCCAGCACTCCCCTCTTGTATATAGTGTCACGGAGCACACCCCCTTGAATATATGCACAGCGCTACACCCACCTAAAAAAAATTATATATATTTTACTTACCTTGCTGCGTTCTCACGGCGGCCGCTCAAGCTGGACGCATGTGAAGTATCCGGACTAGACGCATGCGCAGACCGGCGTGATGCAGTACCTCATCATGCCGGCCAGCGCAGGGAGTCTTCCCAGCGCCTGATAGGCTGCAAGCCTAATGTGGCCTGCAGCCTATAATATAATAAGGACTCATATACAAATGAATGTGGCTGCCGCTAGCACCGGGGCCCCCTCCGGTGCTAGCGACGCCACCGGGCATGAGGGGCCCGTGCGGTCTTGTGTGGTTCAAGCGGCCATGGGCCCCCTGGGAGCCTTGGTCCCCGGGCGACCGCCCGAACCGCCCTAATGATGATCCGCCATTGTGTGGGTGACAATGTTTTTTTATTTTAAAACACTTTGTATTATTCCGTCAGAGTTTCTCTCTACGTCTCTTCTTCTCACACTGAAACAATGTGTGAGGAGAATAAAAAAATAAGGCAGGAGATTCGCTGTTTTCAAAATTAAAACAAATGTGATCGCTGTGATAGGTTTTCACAGTGATTAAATAATCAGGGACCAACAGATTGGTCCCTGATACTCTGCCCAGAGCTGTTGGCAACACCGTAGGCACAGGGCTGTGTGCACGCGATCACGTTCACACTATATTTTCTATGTAAATGCATGTGATCGCTGTGATTGGTTCTCACAGCGATCACATGATCAGGGACCAACAGATGGGTCCTTGATACTCTGCCCAGTGATTGCACACTCTCTTAAGTGCTGCTTTAGTTAGTCTATACGGCGGACTTCAGAGACCCTGGCCGCTCGTCAGGAACCTGTTAATGTGTGTTAATATGCTAGTACATTAGCTTATACAGTATGTACTAGTAACAATAGGCAATATGGCCACATTTACACTGCGCAGATTTGGTCAGTATTTTGAATCCTTATTTTTAAGCCAAAACTAGATGTGGATCCTAAGGCCCCATGCACTTGACCGTAGTTTTTTTTTACGTAATTACAGATTCGTAATTACGGGTAATCTACATTAATTTCTAGAGGCCATGGACACATTTCCGTATATTTACGGATATGTGTCCGGGCTGTAGAAATGATCTGCAAAATATAGAACATGTTCTATTCCTGTCCGCAATTGCGGCATGGACTCACCCATAGAAGTCTATGGGCACATGCAAAATTGCAGACGGCTATGGATGTGCATCCGTAGCCATCCGTAATTGCGGAAGCTCTGCTATGCGATAAAAGGCGATTCCCTAAGCGATCATTTGTGACATTTTCAAGGGGACATTTGAAGCCTCACTTTTTTTGCGAATCCATAAATACGGATGCATCACGGATGTACTACGGATTGTGTTTACGGAAAGCGTGCCACATGTGCGGATAACTTGCAAATGACTTGCAAACAGATTCGTATTTGCGGACAGTAAAAAACACTACGATTGTGTGCATGAGGTCTAAACACAGAAAAACTCTAATGTAAAGATTTGTACTTTTTTGTCTCCCTCCTGGTTTTGGCTTAAAATAACGGATGCAAAATACTGACCAAATATGCACAGTGTGAAAGTGGCCTATGCTAGGACATCTCTTTTTTTTATGACCCCCCCTGCCCTTATATACAATGCTACACTCTGTGATGTGATTGCACTTATACTGTGCCGCCCAATCACTGCAACATACATAAATGCCAGTCAGCCAGTTTCAATTATATAAAAACTTAGTTTATTGCGTGGTAAATTGATTGGGCATAAGTACAAAATATAGCAATCATTTTGATACCATAAGACTGGATTCACACGTGGCGTCATTTTACAACGGATTTGTCCGCATCGACTTTGCCGCAAAATTCACGTTCTACAGGCAGGTTTTTTTGTGGATTTGCCACAAAATTGCTGTGGATTTCACCCTTTGGATTGCAAAATTGATGCCACGTGTGAATACACCCTAATACTGTAGGTATTGAAATATATTTAGACTGTATATCGCAAACTCATCAATCACTTTTTAGTGATTGCAACTTATGCACAAACTTCAACCTCTTCTCGCACCACGCCGTACATTCCCAGCTCTGGGACCCGCACCTATTTCGAGAACGGAGGTCTCCCAACCCCTGCTTCGATTGGTGTAGGAGCCGCTGGCCACAGAATCCAGGCGGAGACTAAGAGGAGAAAGGGTCACGTTTGCGCGCGGCTCTCTCCATTCTGTTCAATGGGAATAACGGAAACTGACGAGCAAGTACTGTGCAGCTGTTTCCATAACAACCATACGTCAGAATAGAGAGAGCCGCATGCGCGCGCGACCCTCTCTCCACAAGTCTCCGCCTGGATTCTGCGACCAGCTATGAGCAGATGTAGATTTGTGACATCTTTTATGCCAATTTCTGGCGTAAATTAAAATAAATCTGTCGGATTGACGGCCCTGCCCCCACCACTAAACCCCACCTCTTTTCACTCCTCTTTTGAAAAGTGTCGAGAGAAGGGTAAACAGCAAAAAGTTGCCAATTATAGCGCAAATATAATGTGCGCTTTAATTGGTGACTATTCTACATTCGAATTGTGGTGCAAATGCAATAATAAATGTTCCCCCTACGTGTCTACCTACTATTGTCAAACTACATGTTTGTTGTAATGTCATAAAATCTATCAAATTAATAAAAACACAGTTAAAAAAAATATTTTAAAAATACTGTAGGTGCAGAAAACAGAGCCCTGACCTCTGGTCAGGTGAAAAGCTCCCAACATGGTATGCATCAAATGTCACAGGGATGTACATTAAAACCAATAAAGTGACTGTCCATATATAAATAGCAAATAATGCAGAATCAAAGTCCTAAAAATTGCTCAGAAAACTAGTATCAAATAGTTTCTCTAGAACTCCATGTTGCAATATCATCCCCATGTGTATCACGTGGTTACGATATTGCAAAATGTGTGTCACGCATCCACGTCTGTCACACATTCACGCTGCCAATTTATTCATTCTCTATGGGATTGACTGGGATAGCCGATATATATCATTTAAAATTAATAGATGCTTGTAGATAATTTGTCTCATATTTAGTTTGCTTGTTCAGTAATTCAGTTAAACACTTCTGCTATTCTCATTTATTGGTAAAGCAATACATATATTCATCTTCCATTTCAAAATTATATAAGGCCTTATTTTTCAACAGTATGCAGTGCCGCAAAATCTCACCATTTTTTACTTACTGACCTTATCCTTTCATGCTTTAGTTGCTAAGAGACATGGCAATACCTGTTATGCACCATTACTTAGGATGAATGGTTGTCATATTCATGTGTAGAATACAAATTTGTAGCAACAGCAAGTCACCTTTTTATAGTCTTTGTTTTCAAATATAAATGTTCTGAAGGACAAACCAGCGAATAAATCATAGTAAAGCCAATATTAAACGATAAATTTAACATAAATTATTACATTTTTATTTATGCAAATATGAGTAGCACTTAAATGTATACTTTCTTTATAAATATGCAGCATATATGTGTATTTAACAAGGCAGTATAGCAATAAAGCATACAGCTCTAGAAAATCTGCTTTTAGACAAATCAAAGGACTTTGGGTAAATATGAATATTATGGGCGCCAAGAGGTTAAGGGCTCATGCACAGGGGCGGATTAAGGGTACCATGGGCCCTGGGCACTTTTTCAAGTGTTCTCCCCCCAAACTCTGAAGATGCTGTACCGTACACTACCGTTCAAAAGTTTAGGGTCACTTAGAAATTTCCTTATTTTTTAAAGAAAAGCACAGTTTTTTTCAATGAAGATAACATTAAATTAATCACAAATACACTCTATACATTGATGAATACCTCTATAGTAACAGACCAAACTATAAACGTCCACACATATCAAAAGAAAAGCAAAGAATGAATACCCATGACTGTATGTGTGGACATATCACACATCCCAAAAGGGACAAAATCAAACACCAAGTATGACTTGTAATAATGGCAATACTTTATTAAATATACATAAAAACATATTGGCCATCAGGACCTAAAATAAGACATACAATTAAAACGCATGGATGTGGAGAACACAAGAGCTGTAACAAGTAAAGAATACTCAAGAGGCAAAGAAAAGCATAATAAACAATTCAAAGAACAACTTGCAAATAAAGAAGTTCAAAAACCACAATGTGGTACATGCACAGTGCCTGCATAATAGAGAAAGTAATGAGCCAAACAGAGTATATAGCGAGCAGAACCCACCCACACTGGTATATGTGTGAGTGTAAAGATATAGTGACCAGGGGGTAACCGCAAATCAAATCCGGTCCCAGGACCTATACCAACCGGTATACTGCATAATACACTCTATACATTGTTAATGTGCTAAATGACTATTCTAGCTGCAAACGTCTGTTTTTTTAATCCAATATCTACATAGGTGTATAGAGGCTTATTTCCAGCAACCATCACTCTAGTGTTCTAATGGTACATTGTGTTTGCTAACTGTGTTAGAAGGCTAATGGATGATTAGAAAACCCTTGTGCAATTATGCTAGCACCGCTGTAAACAGTTTTGCTGTTTAGAGGAGCTATAAAACTGACCTTCCTTTGAGCTAGTTGAGAATCTGGAGCATTACATTTGTGGGTTCGATTAAACTCTCCAAATGGCTAGAAAAAGAGAGCTTTCATGTGAAAATCGACAGTCTATTCTTGTTCTTAGAAATGAAGGCTATTCCATGCGAGAAATTGCCAAGAAACTGAAGATTTCCTACAACGGTGTGTACTACTCCCTTCAGAGGACAGCACAAACAGGCTCTAACCAGGGTAGAAAGAGAAGTGGGAGGCCCCGCTGCACAACTGAGCAACAAGACAAGTACATTAGAGTCTCTAGTTTGAGAAATAGACGCCTCACAGGTCCTCAACTGGCAGCTTCATTAAATAATACCTGCAAAACGCCAGTGTCAACGTCTACAGTGAAGAGGCGACTCCGGGATGCTGGACTTCAGGGCAGAGTGGCAAAGAAAAAGCCATATCTGAGACTGGCTAATAAAAGGAAAAGATTAATATGGGCAAAAGCACACAGACATTGGACAGAGGACGATTGGAAAAAAGTGTTATGGACAGACGAATCGAAGTTTGAGGTGTTTGGATCACACAGAAGAACATTTGTGAGACGCAGAACAACTGAAAAGATGCTGGAAGAGTGCCTGACGCCATCTGTCAAGCATGGTGGAGGTAATGTGATGGTCTGGGGTTGCTTTGGTGCTGGTAAAGTGGGAGATTTGTACAAGGTAAAAGGGATTTTGAATAAGGAAGGCTATCACTCCATTTTGCAACGCCATGCCATACCCTGTGGACAGCGCTTGATTGGAGCCAATTTCATCCTACAACAGGACAATGACCCAAAGCACACCTCCAAATTATGCAAGAACTATTTAGGGAAGAAGCAGGCAGCTGGTATTCTATCTGTAATGGAGTGGCCAGCGCAGTCACCAGATCTCAACCCCATAGAGCTGTTGTGGGAGCAGCTTGACCGTATGGTACGCAAGAAGTTCCCATCAAGCCAATCCAACTTGTGGGAGGGGCTTCTGGAAGCATGGGGTGAAATTTTTCCCTATTACCTCAGCAAATGAACAGCTAGAATGCCAAAGGTCTGCAATGCTGTAATTGCTGCAAAATGGAGCATTCTTTGAAGAAAGCAAAGTTTGAAGGAGAAAATTATTATTTGAAATAAAAATCATTATTTCTAACTTTGTCAATGTCTTGACTATATTTTCTAGTCATTTTGCAACTCATTGATAAATATAAGTGTGAGTTTTCATGGAAAACACAAAATTGTCTGGTTGACCCCAAACTTTTGAACGGTAGTATATATATTTGCAGATTTCTGTTTAGGCGGCCACAGATCTGACACGGTTTTAATTTAGCTGTAAAAGCAGAATGAGCCATATAGAAGAAAGAAAGCAGAATACTTTGAGACACTGAAGTGGTCAGGAGCTTTATAATTTTTTTATTTTTTAAGTCACTGGAGTGGTGTGTGAAGGATTTTTTTATTGCGGGAGGAGTTATAGTTTTTATTGGCACCATGTAAAGTACCATATAATGGGTGAATTTGAAAAAACTGAGATTCCTCCATGGTTTTTTGGGTTTAGTTTTTACTGTATATATTTACCTTCTCTTAAGGTAAAAGTAGATTTAACATATACTTTTACCTTAAGAGAAGGTAAATATATACAGACCCAGAACCAAGCTCAGCACATACAGTGAAGGAAATAAGTATTTGATCCCTTGCTGATTTTGTAAGTTTGCCCACTGTTAAAGACATGAACAGTCTAGAATTTTTAGGCTAAGTTAATTTTACCAGTGAGAGATAGATTATATTAAAAAAAACAAAACAGAAAATCACATAGTCAAAATTATATATATTTATTTGCATTGTGCACAGAGAAATAAGTATTTGATCCCCTACCAACCATTAAGAGTTCAGCCTCCTCCAGACCAGTTACACGCTCCAAATCAACTTGGTGCCTGCATTAAAGACAGCTGTCTTACATGGTCACCTGTATAAAAGACTCCTGTCCACAGACTCAATTAATCAGTCTGACTCTAACCTCTACAACATGGGCAAGACCAAAGAGCTTTCTAAGGATGTCAGGGACAAGATCATAGACCTGCACAAGGCTGGAATGGGCTACAAAACCATAAGTAAGACGCTGGGTGAGAAGGAGAAAACTGTTGGTGCAATAGTAAGAAAATGGAAGACATACAAAATGACTGTCAATCGACATCGATCTGGGGCTCCATGCAAAATCTCACCTCGTGGGGTATCCTTGATCCTGAGGAAGGTGAGAGCTCAGCCGAAAACTACACGGGGGGAACTTGTTAATGATCTCAAGGCAGCTGGGACCACAGTCACCAAGAAAACCATTGGTAACACATTACGCCGTAATGGATTCAAATCCTCCAGTGACCGCAAGGTCCCCCTGCTCAAGAAGGCACATGTACAGGCCTGTCTGAAGTTTGCAAATGAACATCTGGATGATTCTGAGAGTGATTGGGAGAAGGTGCTGTGGTCAGATGAGACTAAAATTGAGCTCTTTGGCATTATCTCAACTCGCCGTGTTTGGAGGAAGAGAAATGCTGCCTATGACCCAAAGAACACCGTCCCCACTGTCAAGCATGGAGGTGGAAACATTATGTTTTGGGGGTGTTTTTCTGCTAAGGGCACAGGACTACTTCACCGCATCAATGGGAGAATGGATGGAGCCATGTACCGTCAAATCCTGAGTGACAACCTCCTTCCCTCCACCAGGACATTAAAAATGGCTCGTGGCTGGGTCTTCCAGCACGACAATGACCCGAAACATACAGCCAAGGCAACAAAGGAGAAGCACATTAAGGTCTTGGAGTGGCCTAGCCAGTCTCCAGACCTTAATCCCATCGAAAACTTATGGAGGGAGCTGAAGATCCGAGTTGCCAAGCGACAGCCTCGAAATCTTAATGATTTACAGATGAGTGGGCCAAAATTCCATCTAACATCTGTGCAAACCTCATCATCAACTACAAAAAAACGTCTGACTGCTGTGCTTGCCAACAAGGGTTTTGCCAACAAGTATTAAGTCTTGTTTGCCAAAGGGATCAAATACTTATTTCTCTGTGCACAATGCAAATAAATATATATAATTTTGACAATGTGTTTTTCTTTTTTTTTTTTTTATATAATCTATCTCTCAGTGGTAAAATTAACCTAGCCTAAAAATTCTAGACTGTTCATGTCTTTGACAGTGGGCAAACTTACAAAATCAGCAAGGGATCAAATACTTATTTCCTTCACTGTATATACAGCCCCAGAACCAAGCTCAGTACATATATACAACACCAGAACCAAGCTCAGTACATATATACAGCACTAGAACCAAGCTCAGTACATAAATACAGTACCAGAACAAAGCTCAGTACATATATACAGCACTAGAACCATGCTCAGTACATATGAACATCCCCAGAACCAAGCTCAGTACGTATATACAACACCAGAACCAAGCTCAGTATATATATATATATATATATATATATATATATACAGCACCAGAACCAAGCTCAGTACATATATACAGCACCAGAACAAATACGGTTCAGTACAGAGATCATTTGCAAATTCAGTTTAACCCCTGCTGTATAAATTTGTACGACATAAAACGAACAATGGTTAGGATATGCTGGGAGTTGCTGTTTAACAAAAAAGAATGCTACCATCCGTCATCTCGCTGCAGATCATACAGTGACTACAGTACTGATCAGTCACAGGGAGAATAAACATTTACATTGATTGACTCTCAGGTGATGTCTCAGATTCTTTTTCGTTCTTTTTCTCTTTTCTTCTCCATCCGGGCCAGACCTCTATGATGACTTCTCTCGGGCACGGCCCATTTATGCAGTTCACAGCTCAGATGTCTCCAGCTGCTCACTTTTCCAACATTTCCGCACCTGTAAACGAAGATAAAATGCTCACGATGCCACACTCTATGCTTCTAAATATAATAGTATCATGCAATGAATATAATAGTACTATACACTGTACTCCTGAATATAATAGTATTATATACTGCGCCCCTGAATATAATAGTATTATACACTGTACTCCTGAATATAATAGTACTATATACTGTACTCCTGAATATAATAGTACTATACACTGCACCCCTGAATATAATAGTACTATACACTGTGCTCCTGACTATAATAGTACTATACATGTGGAGTTGTTCAGATAGCACTAGTTTTTCTCAGGTGCTCAGAATAGGGTCTCAACCCAGTAGAAGAAATAGAAAGAATTGTATTCGGCACACTTTTGAAAGGTAAGGTGGATTTTTATTTTTATTTTTTAAATATTTCAGTGGCTATATGTGCCAAGTTCTCCATGACAAACCTCGGACTTCCGGCATCTGCACAGTTCAATAAAAATGAAAGGATCGCTGGTCACGCATGCGCACAAGCGCGACCGCTGCGCAAGTCATTTCTATGGACCTGCAGACAGCCCCCGGAAGTCCGAGGTTTGTCATGAAGAACTTCAGGGAACTTTCGGTCCACCGTTCTCCTTATCGCTGGGCGTCCCAGCGATCACACATGTATCCCCTATCCTGTGGATAGGGGATGCATGTCTTTTGTAGGAACAACCCCTTCAGTGGCGTCGCGCTGTAGCAGCCATAGCAGCTGCTAGCGGAGCCTCCGGCCATGGGGGTGGCCCATGCCGGCGGGTGGCGCGGGCCCCCTTATACTGCGGGCCCCGTAGCAGCCGCTATGGCTGCTATAGCGGTAGTTACGCCACTGATTCTGTCGCCTCCTCTTCTGGGCACTGGAACATGCTCAATCACTTGGAACATCAGTTGTGAGATGTTGTGTTGATATTTAGAAAAGTGTGCAGGGATAGGTAGCAACGTTTTACCACAGCGTATATTGGATTTGTGTTGGCCAATCCTGTCTTTAATGCATTGTGAGGTTTCTCCTACATACGCTAGGCCGCAGGGACATTTAATCATATGTATCACGAAGTTGGTATTACAGGTGAAGTAGTCACGGACAGGGATGCTCTGGCCAGAAAGAGGGTGGTGAATTTTGTCTCCCCTAATAATGTGCGAGCACTGTAGACATGACCTGCACGGAAAGGTTCCCATCTTTGGTGTGTTGAGGAATGTCTGTCTAGAGGGTCTCATGGATGAGCCGACGTCTGCTCTAACAATTTTGTCCCTAAGATTTTTAGGTCTTTTAGAACAACGGAGGAAAGGGGATTTAAATTCTTCAATTTGGGGATATGCTCCTCTGAGTAGGGACCAGTGTTTCCTAATTATATGGTGTATTTTGTATGCGCATGGGTGGTATACGTGTATAAAGGGAATACGTTTAGGTTTCTCACTAGGTCGTGGGGTGTTGAGTAGTTGAGCGGTCCGCAAAACCTTTTCCGGATAGCCTCTTTCAAGGAATTTGGCTGTCATGTTCTCAATTCTGTGATTGCGTAGAGAAGGATTGTCGACAATGCGAAGACTCGTGTGTATTGAGATCTTGGTAGTGCGTTTTTTGTGGCTAAGGGATGGCAACTAGAGTAATGGAGTAGGCTGTTTTTATCAGTCTCCTTCGTGTATTGGTCCGTGCTTAGTTTGCCGTCTATGTCCTTTTTGACTATTGTGTCTAGAAAGCTGATTTCTGACGTGTTATGGCTGAGAGTGAATTGTAGCACGGGCCAGATATTGTTGAGATATGTCGTGAAGATTTGGAGACTGTCAGGAGGGCCGTCCCATATGCAAAAGATATTGACAATATATCTTTTCCTTATCAGGGCATGTTTTTTGAAGATGGTGTTGGGGTGGATGAAATGCTCTTCAGGCCATGTAGCAGTTGTCATAGGGGGGGGGGGCACATTAGATCCAATTGCCGTACCTTGTAGTTGTTTGTAAAAAGTGTCTTCAAAGAGAAAGTAATTCCCAGTCAGTATTATGTTGAGCAGATCGTCACATAAGACCATGATGTCAGGATGTGTATTGGTGTTGCTAAGCATCTCTTGTACTGCCCTCAAGCCATATATTTCTCTAGTGCCCGATGAAGGTCTAACGACCGAAACGTTGCACATATAGCCACTGGAATATTTAAAAAATCAAAATCAAAATCCACTTTACCTTTCAAAAGTGTGCCGAATACAATTCTTTCTATTTCTATAATAGTACTATACACTGTGCTCCTGAATATAATAGTACTATACACTGTATGTAATGGCAGGGGGTAGGGAGACGGACAAGTGAGCCCTAATCTACCCGCCACTCTGTCCCTGCCTACTTGCAACGACCCGCCCTAGGCGACGGGGTACAACTGGGCGGCGGTCCCTGCGCTCAGTAAGTGCACGACAAACACGACAAACATACAAGGAACACAAGCAAGGAAAAGGGGCCGTTGCCCACGGCAACACCGTGAGCAACCAGAGTGGTGAACGAGCCGAGTCAAGCCAGGAGTGTGCAAGGTACAAAACGAAAAGCAGAAGAGTAGTCGGTAAGCCGGGGTCTGTATGGAGCAGGATCAAAAATAGCAGGAGCTGTAGCTGGGCCAGGAAACCACAAGGAGGGAAACACAAGCAATAACAAGCACCGAGGGACAGGAAGTGCAGGCTTAAATAGACCGAGGGCGGGAGCTAGCTGAGTCTGGCCAGGTTACGATAGGCTCTCCCACTCCTAAGCCTGCCAGCCTGAATGGTGGAAGCAGGAGTCAGTCTCAGGGATGTATTCTCAGGTGCTGACTGATTAGTTCTGGGAGTTAACCCCGCTGTGCCTGGCAGATCCTTTACACTGTACTCCTAAATATAATAGTACTATACACTGTGCTCCTGAATATAATAGTACTATACACTGTGCTCCTGAATATAATAGTACTATACACTGTGCTCCTGAATATAATAGCACTATACACTGTACTCCTGTATATAATAGTACTATACACTGTGCTCCTGAATATAATAGTCCTATACACTGTACTCCTGAATATAATAGTACTATACTATACACTGTGCTCCTGAATATAATAGTACTATACACTGTGCTGCTGAATATAATAGTACTATACACTGTACTCCTGAATATAATAGTACTATACACTGTGCTCCTGAATATAATAGTACTAAACTGTAAAGTATTTGCCTGACACAGATTCTGTGTCGACGCCTGTGGTTAATCAGTCTGCATCTGTTCCTAGGTCTTCTAGAGTGACTTGATCTGCTACCACTCAGGCTGGTAGGCTGAGGAGTGGAAGAGCCTATCGCAGCCTGGCCAGACGGTTCTAGCTCCCGCCCTTGGTCTTCTTATACCTTCATTTGCTGCTTGTTCTTTGCCTGTGATTCTCTTGTTTACTGGCTCTGCTGTTCCTGCTGTTACCATTGACCTCTGCTTCATATTGACCCTGGCTTGACTGACTATTCTCCTGCTCTGCATTTGTTACCACGTACACTCCTGGTTTGACTCGGCTCGTCCACTACTCTGTTGCTCACGGTGTTGCCGTGGGCAACTGCCCCACTTCCCTTGCTTTTGTGTACCCTTGTCTTGTTTGTCTGTCGTGCACATATTCAGCGTAGGGACCGTCGCCCAGTTGTACGCCGTCGCCTAGGACGGGCTGTGCAAGTAGACAGGGACTGAGTGGCGGGTAGATTAGGGCTCACCCGTCTGTCTCCCTATCCTGACATTACATAATCACAGGCCCATATACCTTTTCTACCCTGGTCCCTGACACACTATGGACCCCCTTGAGGCCCTGGCTTAGCAAATGCAGGGTCTCTCCCTACAGGTCCAAGACCTGGCTCTCAGGTGCAACCAGCGTGATGCGACCCAGGTAGTGCCCTCCACCCCACCTCTTGAACCCCACCTCAAGTTGCCTGACCGGTTCTCAGGGGACCGGAAGACTTTTTTCTTCTTTCGGGAAAGTTGTAGGCTCTATTTCCGTTTAAGGCCCCACTCCTCAGGTTTGGGCCTTCTCCTTGGCCCTTGACGCCCCTGAACTCTCTTCTGTTGACCTTTTTTTTTCGGCTCTCGGACTCATCTATGACGAGACTGACATGACTGCCTTTGCAGAGTCAGCTGGTGACCTTACGTCAGGGTAAGAGACCCGTTGAGGAGTACTGTTCTGACTTTAGGAAGTGGTGTGCGGCTTCTCAGTGGAATGAGGTGCCAGTTTTTAGATTGGGTATGTCGAACGCTCTGAAAGACCTGTTAGTTATCCCTCTTCTGACTCTCTAGATCAGGTTATGGCTTCCCTTTCAGGTCTTTTTTTATGGTAGGTCTGCCACCGGCAGTGCCTTGGTGGATTCAGGGTCTTCTGCTAATATTATGTCTGTAGAATTTGCTATGTCTCTAGCTATGCCATTGATTGATTTGCCTAAACCTGTCCCGGTAGTGGGTATCGACTCCACTCCACTTGCTAATGGTTATTTTACGCAGCATACCCCTGTTTTTGAACTCATTGTGGGCTCCATTCATTGGGAGCAGTGTTCTGTGTTTGTGATGCAGGGATTATCATCCGATTTGGTTTTAGGCCTTCCTTGGTTGCAGATGCATAATCCCACTTTTAACTGGAATAATGGGGATCTTACTAAATGGGGTAATGAATGCATGACGTCCTGTTTTTCTATTAATTTGCTTTCTCTCGCTGAGGAGGTGAACACTCTACCTGAGGTTATTCAGGATTTCGCTGATGTATTTTCTAAAAAAGCTTCCGAAGAGTTACCTCCTCATAGAGAGTACGATTGCGCTATCGATTTGGTACCAGGAGCTAAGCTCCCTAAAGGTAGGATATTTAATCTCTCTTGTCCCGAACGTGAAGCCATGAGAGAATATATCCAGGAAAGCCTGGCCAAGGGTTACATTCGTCCCTCTTCTTCTCCGGTAGGTGCTGGCTTCTTCTTCTTCGTTGGGAAGAAGGGTGGTGGTCTTAGGCCGTGCATCGATTACCAAAACTTGAATAAGGTCACTGTAAGGAACCAATATCCCCTTCCTCTGATTCCTGAT
The DNA here is from genome assembly GCF_050947455.1 of Rhinoderma darwinii. Classification (NCBI taxonomy): domain Eukaryota; kingdom Metazoa; phylum Chordata; class Amphibia; order Anura; family Rhinodermatidae; genus Rhinoderma; species Rhinoderma darwinii. The sequence continues at coordinate 296,611,259 of NC_134688.1, read as the reverse complement.
CTCTTCAATCAGGTTCAGGGGGCCCAATGGTTCTCTAAGTTTGATCTTCGTGGGGCTTACAACCTTATCCGAATCAGAGAAGGGGATGAGTGGAAGACTGCGTTTAACACGCCCGAAGATCATTTCGAATACCTCATCATGCCCTTTGGGTTGTGTAATGCTCCCTCGGTCTTCCAGAATTTCATAAATGAGATTTTAAGAGACTACCTGGGGGTATTTCTTGTAGTGTACCTTGATTATATACTTGTGTTTTCCAAGGACTTGTCCTCCCACATTGAGCATGTCAGGAAGGTGCTCCAGGCCCTTCAGGAAAACAAACTGTTTGCTAAAACCGAAAAATATGTGTTTGGGGTGCAGGAGATACCATTTTTGGGTCAAATCCTCACTCCTAACGAATTCCGCATGGACCCTGCCAAGGTCCAGGCTGTGGCTGAATGGGTCCAACCTGCCTCCCTGAAGGCTTTACAGTGCTTCCTGGGGTTTGCTAATTATTATAGGAAATTTATTGCTAACTTCTCGGTCATCGCTAAGCCTCTTACGGACCTTACTCATAAAGGTCCCGATCTCCTCCACTGGCCTCCGGAGGTGGTCCAGGCTTTTGAGGTCCTTAAGAGGTGTTTTATCTCTGCCCCAGTGCTGATTCAGCCTAACCAGATGGAGCCATTCATCGTGGAGGTTGACGCCTCCAAGGTGGGAGTGGGTGCTGTCTTGTCCCAGGGTACTAGGTCTCTCACCCATCTCCGTCCCTGTGCCTACTTCTCCAGGAAGTTCTCCCCCACTGAGAGTAACTATGACGTTGGCAACCGCAAATTCTTAGCCATTAAATGGGCATTTGAAGAGTGGCGCCACTTCCTGGAGGGGGCTAGGCACCAGGTAACGGTCCTTACCGACCATAAGAATCTGGTTTTCCTAGAATCTGCCCGGAGGCTAAACCCGAGACAAGCTCGATGGGCGTTGTTTTTTACTAGATTCAACTTTTTGGTCACCTATAGGGCTGGGTCTAAAAATATTAAAGCTGATGCACTGTCGCGTAGCTTCATGGCCAGCCCTCCTCAGGAGGAGGATCCTGCTTGTGTTCTGCCCCCAGGTATAATCATATCCTCTGTTGATTCTGACTTAGTCTCCGAAATTGCGGCTGATCAAGGTTCAGCTCCCGAGAACCTTCCTGAGAACAAGCTGCTTGTTCCCCTGCAATTCCAGCAAAGGGTACTCAGGGAGAATCATGACTCTGCACTATATGGCCATCCAGGCATCCTGGGTACCAAGCACCTAATTTCTAGAAACTATTGGTGGCCTGGGTTGCTTAAAGACGTTAAGGCCTACGTCACCGCTTGTGAAATTTGTGCTAGGTCCAAGACTCCCAGGTCCCGACCAGCGGGCTTACTATGTTCTTTGCCCATTCCCCAGAGACCTTGGACCCATATCTCCATGGATTTTATCACCGATCTGCCTTCATCCCAAGGCAAGTCGGTGGTGTGGGTTGTAGTAGACCGCTTAAGTAAGATGTGCCACTTTGTGCCCCTCAAGAAACGACCCAATGCCAAGACGTTAGCTACCTTGTTTGTCAAACACATCCTGCGTCTCCATGGGGCTCCTGTCAATATTGTTTCTGACAGAGGGGTACAATTTGTTTCATTGTTTTGGAGAGCTTTCTGTAAGAAGTTGGAGATTGATCTGTCCTTCTCCTCTGCCTTCCATCCTGAAACGAATGGCCAAACCGAGAGGACTAATCAGTCTCTAGAACAATATTTAACGTGTTTTATCTCTGACTGCCAAGATGATTGGGTGTCCTTCATTCCCCTCGCCAAATTTTCCCTCAATAACCGGATCAGGGGGGCGTGGCCTGGTAATGGCGCTGAGCGGACTGAGAGCTCCGCTTATGACTACACTCCAGCACGCTCATTAGCACAATACCGCAGATGAAAACGGCACCCTAATGCTCAGGAGAACACCCAGACTCTCAGGAACACCTTCCAGACCGCACTCAGACGCACCTACCGGCGGGATCCTCAGGTACTTTAGCGACACAGCGAGGGGAGATAAATCCAAAATGGCACCGCCGGGTCCTGACCGCCGGACCAGGGGAAATGGCTGTGCAGTGCAGGACACCTCTTCTGCAGCTCCCCCTACTCTAGCTCGATCTCCCTCTCCCATCTCCCCTTCCCCTCAGAAGAATAATACGTCTTCAGACCTTCCTATGTCTATGACTGATGTGATCTCAGTCTCAGGGAACATGCTTCTGGAACTAAAGCAACAACTTGCTGCTGTTCCTACCAAAGGGGACATGGAAGCCTATGTGAGCAGATTGGAGACCACATACAAATCAGAGATATAGGCACTGACGTGCAATCTTTCTCAGCTTACAGATCAGGTGCAACGAATGGATGGAGATATTACTGCTGCATCACAGGTGCAAGCTTCCCAACAGTCAACGTTAGAGCAACATACTCAACAAATCCATATGCTGTTTAATATTGCTGAGGATCATGAGAATCGCAATCGACGCAATAACTTGCGTATACGTGGTCTGCCTGAGACTTACAATACTGCTGCTATAGTCCCTACGCTGAAGGGCTTATTCAACTCTCTTCTGGGCCGTGAACCTGATTCTACCCTAGAAATTGATAGAGCGCACCGCACTCTGGGTCCTAGAAACGCTGATCCTGACAAGCCAAGAGATATTTTGTGTCGCATCCATTACTTCACGCTCAAGGAAGAAATATTACGTAAAGCCAGAGATAAAGGCGATATCACATGGGAGGGAAACAAACTCCAGCTTTTATCTGATGTTTCCAAAATGACATTGGATAAACGTCGGAATTTGCGGCTTTTATTGGATGTTCTTCGGGAGCACGGGATTCCATATTCGTGGGGATATCCGTTCCAGCTACAAGTAAGGAAGGAGGGCGTTCTCTTCTTCGTCCGGGACCTTGATGACATCCCAGAGTTCTGTGAGGCACTGGACATTCCTTGAGTCTCCATATTGGACTGGCCCTCCATTCCCTTACTTCCCCAAAGAGTGCGTCAAGGACGTCGCGGCAGATCTCCGGTCATCCGTGGTGGACGTCGTCAGGATCGACAACATGTGGACCCTGTTCCAGAAGCTTGAGGGGTTTTCGTGAGTATATACACTCACCTGCACTTGGCATACCTTCAAGCCTTTTTGATTTAGGCGCAGAACTCTCATACCTATATGTTTATGTTCTGTACATGTTGTTCATGATGCAGGGTTAACATGAGGTTACATGTTGTCTGCAGATGCACTTGTGTGCCTTGACTGAATATCATGGCGTGACATCTCTATACATATCTGGGCCTATGTTGGAGGCGGTTGCGGTTCACTTACAATGTTCAAAAGCACACTGTTCTAAAGATTTACTATTATACTGTATGTACATGATGGTATATGTTATTTTTCCTGAATGTATTTCTTATTATGTTATATCGTCATAGACACTAAAGCATTATCGGTGTTCTCTACAGCTCTTTTTGTACTGTGCTGTTTTCTTAATAATAATTCCTATTTTCTCATTTCATTTCGCTCTTATTACTCATCTTTTCTCAGTGGTAGTGCTGGGGTGATAGTCTAGCGTTCGCTGGGTTTCTGACTAGTCACTCTCCCACTTAGGGACTCGCTGGTTCGCCAGTGTAATTCTGTTTGAAATTGTTTCTCTGATTTAGTCATCAGAGAACGGGTATTCACCCTTTTTCTTTGTTTCTTCCTCATTTTTTATTTTTTTATTTTATTCTTCTCTCTCTATTTTCCCCTTTACTTTTTCGTATTATTAGTACCCCCCTTTTCCCATCTTTGCAGTGTGGAGGGATGGCCTCGCTAAAGATGTGTACCCTAAATGTCAGGGGATTCAATACACCAGAAAAACGAGCGCAGATCCTATATGATATGCATAAGGAGAGGGTTCAACTCTTGTTTCTACAAGAGACCCATTTTAAAACGACTCATACTCCTCGTCTTAGCACTCAATACTACGCTAAGTGGTATCATAGCACGAATGCGGAGTCCAAAAGTAAAGGTGTCAGCATTGCAATTCATAAATCTCTATTGCATGAGGTATTGGCGACAGCGTCAGACACGGAGGGGCGCTATTTATTTGTCAAAATTTCTTTACATGGCAAGGTGATTACGTTGGCAAACTTTTACTTACCTAATCAGGATCAGGCTCGGGTTTGTAGGTCGTTGTTGCGGAGGTTAGAGTACTTCACGGAGGGCCTTCTGGTAATCGGGGGGGATTTTAATCTCGTTCTTGATAAACATCTTGATTCCTCATCAGGTAAAAGTTCAGTGCCTAGATCCCATTTGTCTGCTTTATCCTCCACACTGCATTCAATGCAGTTGGTTGATGTCTGGTGCATGCTCCACCCACAAGTCAAGGATTATACCTATTTCTCTTCATTACATAATTCTTACAGTAGAATTGACATGTTCCTTCTCAGTCATCATCTTCTCACGTGGAGACCCACAACATTGATAGGGAATGTACTCTGGTCGGATCACGCTCCAGTGTATCTGATTTTAGACATTCCGGATAGGCCGACTCATTTTAAGAACTGGAAACTGAATGACAACCTTCTGAATGACACTGTCTGTGTGGCTGCAATGCAGGACTCCATTCAGTCCTTCATTTTTCATCATGCAGCTGATGTCACAGCCTTACCAGTACAATGGGAGGCATTGAAATGTGTGTTAAGAGGGGTTCTCATTCAACATGGGTCTCGATTAAAGAGAGAGAAAGGTGCTCAAATGACTAAACTATTGGATAGGATTAGCGTTCTCGAGGCTCAACATAAACGCACACAACTCCTCTCTACACTCTCAGAGCTTGACCTTGCGAGGACTCAACTCAGGGCCCTTCTCGATCAATCTTACACTAGGTATAAAGACAGGAATCGGAAGTTCTTTTATGAATTTGCTGACAAGTGTGGACGACCTCTTGCTAGGGCGCTGCATCCCAGGTCGCAGGCTGCTTATATTCCTAAATTACATACTGCTTCGGGGCTGGTGGTCTCCGATCCGAAGGACATTACCACATGCTTCCAACAATACTACTCCTCTTTATACAATATTAAAGGCAGTTTACATGATATACCGGTTGAAACTCTGCAGTCCAAAATTGATGTGTATTTAAATGAGACCCTGCTCCCTACTCTTTCCCATCCGGACTCTGATACCTTGGAATCTGACTTCACGGAAGATGAAGTGCTGCAGGCTTTGAAAGATTTTCCGTTGGGAAAGAGTCCTGGCCCTGATGGCTTCAATAATAAATTCTACAAAACATTTTAGGATTTGCTAATCCCTTTTTAAACGCGGGTATTCAATTCCATCACCCCAGCGTGTGGTTTTACTCAACAGTCACTTGAGGCACATATTACGTTGTTACCAAAGCCTGGGAAAGATCCTACGTCTTAAGCTATTTGCGAAGACCATTGCGTCTCGCATCTCCCCTATGTTACCCGCTCTCATTCATGATGATCAGGTGGGATTAGTTAAAGGGCGAGAGGCAAGGGACAATACGAATAAAACTATTCTTCTCATGTCCTATGCACAAAGACAACATATTCCAGCATGCCTGCCCTCAGTAGACGCTGAGAAGGCATTTGATAGGGACAGTTGGCTATTCCTTCAGAGGACCTTGTTACAAATCTGGTTGGGCCACAACATTCTCGGTAAAATCATGTCCCTGTACACAAGACCCACAGCTCGGGTCCGTGTGAACGGTTTACTGTCAGATCCACTACATATTTCGAACGGTACTAGACAGGGATACCCGTTATCCCCCATTCTATATGTCCTCACTATGGAACACCTGGCTAGTGCCTTGCGAAATAACCCCTCAATTAAAGGAATAACTGTGAGATCACTGCCTACTAAGCTAGCTTTGTATGTTGACTACCTCCTCTTATATGTAACGCAGCCTATTGTGACCTTACCATCTATACTTAGGGAATTTGAACGCTTTAGTCAGCTCAGCAATTTCAAAGTTAATTTGTAGTGCCGGGGTAGGGAGACAGACAGGTGAGCCCTAATCTACCCGCCACTCAGTCCCTGCCTACTTGCAATGGCCCGTCCTAGGCGACGGCGTACAACTGGGCGACGGTCCCTACGCTCACTATGTGCACGACAGACAAACAGACAAGGGTACACAGAAGCTAGGGGAATGGGGCAGTTGCCCACGGCAACACCGTGAGCAACAAAAGTAGTGAGCGAGCCGAATCAAACCAGGTGTGTACGAGGTACCAAACGCAGAACAGGAGAGTAGTGAACGAGCCGAGTCAAACCAGGAGTGTACGAGGTACCAAACACAGAGCAGGAGAGTAGTCAGTAATCTAGGGTCTATATGGAGCAGAGGACAAAAGTACAAGCAGCAGCAGCAGAGCCAGGAAACCGACAGAATCACAGGCAAAGGAGGAGCAGGAAGTGAAGGTATAAATAGACAGAGGACGGGAGCTAGCTCTGTCTGGCCAGGCTGTGATAGGCTCTCCCACTCCTCAGCCTCCCAGCCTGATTGGTAGAAGGAGGGGTCACTCGATCAGACTTAGGAGCAGGTGCAGACTAACTAACCACGGGCCTCGACACAGAAGCTGTGTCTGGCAGATCCTTTACATAATTACTCTAAAACAGAAGCCTTAAACGTGTCCCTCAGTCTTAATTCGGTTGAGCACTTAAAACAAAACTTTCCATTCAAATGGCAACAGGAATCCTTAAAGTATTTGGGGATCCACATTCCACAGGATTTGAAGGCGTTGTTCCATCTGAACTACATCTCTTTACTGCAACACACTTTGAGAGATGTAGAGCAGTATTCCTTGGTCCCCCTTTCCTGGTTTGGTCGGATCAATGCTGTGAAAATGGACATATTACCTAGATTTCTGCATGTATTTCAAACGGTACCGATTCTGGCCACTCAGTCCTACTTCCGTACATTGCAAAGAGCCATTAATAAATTCATTTGGGGCTCTAAAAAACCTCGAATAAGCATGACGGTGCTCTGCAGAACAAAATCGGAGGGAGGGGCAGGGTTGCCAGATTTTAAAAAAATACCATTCTGCAGCTCTGCTAATGAGAATTGCTGATTGGTTTAGATCATTTACTCACAAACAATGGGTTAGACTGGAATTTGAAATTTCACCTTTGCGCCTAACATCTCTTCCATGGATTGCCAAACCGCATAGAAATACACTCATGCTACCATTGTTAACTCAACAATTTCTGGCGGCCTGGGATAGGGATGCAGCGCCCTCCAAATGAACACATTGTCCAGGTCCTTTCACTCTTTATTTGACAATCCTGACTTCACACCAGCTGTGGGAGTGGCGGAGTTTCTTTCTTGGAGTAGACAGGATAATGTTAGACTCTCTTCCACACTTGCTGACACTCATGAACTTCCCACTCTATCGTCTCTGCAGGTCTCTTGTCCCCACAAAAGATTAGCTTGGATGGAATATCTACAGCTTAGAGCATACATCTCCTCCTTCTCAGATTGCGCGGCTCTTACTTTGGACAAAACCGCATTGGAAACTTTTCTATTGCTACCCTCTATGCCATCTAAACTTTCATCAACACTACATGCATTTTTTCGTGATCGCCCTGAGCTTTCGCAGCTTAGATACGTACAGGTGTGGGCTCGTGAACTAGGGTTTCATATACAGGATGAGGATTGGTATAAATTTTGTTTGCTCACACATAAATTGCCCTCAGCTTGCGATACCCGGCTTTGCTACACAGAGCCTGTCCCTCCGTATCTGATCAATGCCTTTCAGCTTTGGGAACCATGCTGCACATATGGTGGACATGTCCCATTTTGTCTCCATTTTGGACTAACATATTCGAACTCTACAATGTGCTGTTTGACTCTCAAATACCTATTGAACCCGCTATTGGACTTTTGTCCCTATTGCCAGGTAATGTCACAGCTCTTAAGAAAGGTATCTTCAGACATTTTCTCACTGCAGCCAGATGTGTGATTCCTAGACACTGGAAATCTGAGGGATGCCCCTCTCTTCGGGAATGGGTAACCGAGCTGAATCGTATCATGAGGATGGAGGGCCTCCTGGCGGGTGACAATGGCAAACATGACAGATTCATAACTACATGGAAGAGTTGGATTCTGTTTACAGAGAGTGAGGCTCTTCCCCGTTGGCTGGAAGAACACACCTGAGTCTTTTTGGTCAATCCTACATCTTGGGTCGCTGCCATACCCCTCACCTTTCACCTGTTTCTCTTTTCTTCCTTCCTTCTCCGCTTTTCCTCTCTTTCCTATTCTATTTACTTTCCATTTTATGATTCATATGCTAATGTTCAATTTTCGATGCTGACATTATTCATACTCTATCTGTACTGCATTTGTCTTGTATTCAAATGTGTTAACTTGAAGTGGTTCAGTTGAACTGCCACTCGTTTATGTGCAATTACTTTGCTATTGTATATTTGTACTGAACATTTAATAAACCTTGATAAAGAAAAAAAAAGTAACCGGGTCAGTAACTCGTCAGGGGTCTCCCCCTTTTTCTGTAATTTTGGATTTAATCCACGGTTCTCCTCCGTTTCACCTGGTGGATCCAACAATCCTGAGGTAGATGTCGTTCATCGGGAACTGTGCACAGTCTGGGTCCAGGTTCAGAGGAACCTTGAGGCGTCCCAGAGCATACAAAAGACTCAGGCAGATAAAAGACGTTCTGCCAACCCCTTGTTTGTAGTCGGAATGAGAAGAAAAAAGCCACGGCGCCACTTGGTATGGATCACGGAAGATGAGGTAAGAATAGGAGGAAATATATATGCTCACCGTGTGGTTTAGAAAAGTTCAGCGTCGGGGTCCACAGGGTAGCTGCTGCCAGATCCGAGCCGGTCGCCAAGGAGACCGCTTGAGTACGAGAGATGCAGATAAAACAAAGGATCTATAACGGCGCTGCTGTTTGTTCGTGGACAAAGTAAGTATCCTGAGATCAAGTATAGAGTTTTGTAAAAAACTATTTATTCGCAACGCGTTTCAGCACCGAACTGGCGCTTTCATCAGGCATAGGGTTACAGAAAAAAGTGACATGTTTATATAGGGCCAGTTCAGATTGGATAATTGGGTAAAAAACCGCGAAAGCACAGTAAAAGGTCAAAGTTCAAAATGTACGATCTAATAACCAAAGTTAAAATAAAAATACAAATACAAAAAGGGGGGCAGGTAACAGGTGTGGGTAACAAAAGGCTGTATGTTTTGTCAGAGACTGATTACGGGACGGAGTGAGTTAAAACCATGCGTGTAGCGTGAAATGTGTATCCTAACAATATCATTTTATTTAACTAGAAACAGTAGTTGGTACCATCAGGAAGCAGGGGTGGGTAGACATGATTTTATTAGGGGTTAGTGTGTAGTGTTTTTCGGAGTAAAACAATATGTTGTTTTCGATGTTTACACGTTGCCTCGGGAACCAGAAGAGTTACGGAAGCCGAGACGCTCCAAAAGGAAATGGAACGCACGGTGAACCGCATTACGCGAAGGAAGAATGAGATGCTCAGACAGGACCGGCGGGGACTAATGGACCGAATTGGAATTTGAAGATCGGGCAGGGGGTGAGTGAAAAATCTATATCTAATATCTAATATAGATATGCTCCAGAACCTTAGGTTGAATAGGTTGATATAGCACTTGCGGGCGTTTATTTGGAAGGAGCGTATACAAATGGTAGTGGATGAGGGAAAGGGCGGTAAGGATGCCCATACCTATATAAGTTGTTTTGGTGATAGTTGCCAAAGTGTGCACTATTTAATAGGAGAAATTGGAATGTTGGTTTATTAGTTTGTTATGTGAATTCCGTGATAAATGCTCATTGCCCAGCTGGAGGTTGGAAATGGCTAAATGCTGTACAAAGGAAGGGATCTAAGTGATGTTTTATTCAAAATATTTTATAATTCTTTTTTATATATATAATGAATTAAAACTGGATTAGTGCATAGTCTGACTGATTAGTCTAGAGATGACTCTGTGATATCATTTAGACCCAGAGGGTGAAGTGTATTCATTTTAAAAATCCAGTAGTTTTCTCTTTGTTTTAGCTTGCTGAATCTGTTTGGGACATCAATACTGATGTGTTCTATTGGTGTGATATTGATTTTATTGGATTGGCAGTCACGTACTTGGAGGAAATGTCTAGAAACGCTATGCTTGAGGTATCCATTGTTTATATTGTACCGATGGCTGTTAACTCTGGTCCTTAAACACTGAGTGGTTCTACCAATATATTGTAAGTGGCAAGGGCACTCTAATAAGTAAATGACATAGGAACTGCCACAATTTAGGAGAGTTTGTATAGTGAAGGTTTCGTTGGTAACTGTAGATGTATAATCTAATTTTCTGTGGTTGATGGAATTGCAGCACAGGCAACGAGAGTGTCCGCATTTGTATGACCCTTTGATGCTGGAAAGGAAGTCTGTACTAGTTTTAGGATGTTTTCTTACTCTACTGGGGGCCAGAATATTTTTCAGGGTTAGGGACCGTCTGAAAGTGATATTGGGTCTACAAAATAATGTGTCTTTGAGGTACGGATCATTTTTAAGGATGTGCCAATGTTTGGAAAGAATATTCCTGATTGTTTTGTTGCCCCTGTTGTAAGTGGTGATGAAGTTGAGATTGGAACTATTTGCACCCAATTTTGAAATCTTGGCAGAGGGGTTTAGACAAGACATTTGGGTAAGCTCCGAAGCTTTTGAACGTGCGCCTTTTATGAGATTTGTTGGAAAACCTTTCTCTTTGAACCTTTTTTCAAGGACTGCGCATTCTTTGTTGAAATCATTGTCAGTACTGCAATTTTTCCTGATCCTCCTGAATTGACCAAAAGGTATATTTTTCAGCCAGGGGCGATGGTGGGCACTCCTGAAATCAATATAACTATTAACATCGACTAATTTAAAATGTGTTTTCGTTATAAATTCGTTGCCGACAATGTCGTATTTAATGGTCAGATCGAGATAATCTATGGACGTGGGAGAAAATGCATATGTGAATGTTAGGTCATAGTTGTTTTTATTGAGGGTGTCGATGAAGTGTGCAGCTTCCTCCTCAGTGCCCTTCCACACTAAAAACAGGTCATCTATGTACCGTTTGTATAGTAGAATATTATTTTTGTAGGGGTGCTCGCCATAGATGTATGTATCTTCGAAGGACCCCATATACAAATTTGCATAGGATGGTGCAAAACGGCTGCCCATTGCACATCCTTTTATTTGGTGGTAGAAGCTGCTGTCAAAACTGAAGATGTTATGTATGAGGATGAAGTCAATACAGTTTGTTAGAAAATCAACCTGGGGTTTGGAAATGTTGTTAATTTGTGAAAGAAATGTGTGGGCTACTTCTAGGCCTTTATCATGTGGGATATTGCTATATAGTGTGGTTACGTCCGCTGTCAGGAAGCAGACTGGGGCTATTGTAGGGTCAAGCTTTAAGTCGTTTAAGTCTCTGATTAGTTGTGTGGAGTCCTTAAGGTGGGAAGGTAGGGTGAGGACGAGTGGTGAAGATCTATGAAATGTGAACGTACATCACTCAGCAATGCTTTGCTGTCAGACATCTCTACTACTAAGGAACAACTACTACATTACAGCGAGCACTGTGATTTCCTCAAATTAGAGGTATCCACTAGTAGAAGATTAATCTCCTACGAAAAAGACCTCATTCTGAGAAAAGTCAAAAAATTCAAGAGGGATCAACTAGACTATGCGATTGACCCTGCCGGTGGATGGAAAACATACACCATTCCTCCCCTAGATAAAAAGACCACCATATCCGAACCCGATATTTCTACAAATAGAAACATTTCGAACAAACCCATTCATACATCCCCACGGGACAGGGTCATGACTTACAGCAGGTCTTTCAGGAATAGCTCCAAGTCCAGACCTAACCCAACCAATGTAAACACAGCACTAGGGAAGGAGGGTACTGGGTTGGCGCACAACCACCCTCCGAGGATAAACACCCCAATATTGGTCCCAGAAATCATGTGTCTCAATACAGTTACAATACACACCCCAAATCAGGTCCCACAACCAAACATATCTTCCCGGCACAACCATTATAGCCCCAGAATACCCATGAACGCTTTTAAATCCTCAGATTTAGCAATCCATTTATCCCGGTTACCCTCCGCATCGGAACCAATGGAAGTACCCCCAGCTATCAACCTTTCAACCACATCCCTGATCAACGATTCCATAGACGAAGAGGGTGGTAATCCTTTTCCATCCCTTCTTGAATTATCAATCCATGACACCCCCTATTTTTCCAATCCAACCTCACCTGATGACCATTTCTGTAATCACAACATCACCCAGGGGCCCACAAACCCCAATATTGATTTAGCCACATCAGTTTTGGATACTACATATGCAGCGACATCTTTTTTAGGTCTACCCTCCCAGCTAGTCAGACCTCCATTAACTCCCACCGTTGTGAGCAAGGACATATTGATCCCATACATCATGAGCCCCAAAGCTCAAACCATCACCAATTTCTTTCCCAAAATCCAAAAAATCTCAACCAAAAGGAAACTAGGTTCAGACCCAGAGGACGAAGAGGGGGCAAAAAACGCCACAAACCATCATCCATCTCTCAACAAAAAGAGGAACCTTGTCCAGCAATAAAAATATTCAATCTGTCACTACATTCTCTAAGCACATATGAACACAGCCTTTTGAATAGGGGTCTTTCTTTTTGTCCCACATCGTCAACCAACAACTTTGAGCTTTTTATGGACCTCAACAGGTTCACCAGGAAGCTTACCCTCACCAGACATTTTGCCATGACCAAATTCACCACTACACCTAGTATTAACATAGAAACATCTGAAAACCCAGCCACACCCAGGGCCATCCCAGTAGAAGTCCGTCCAAAATCGAATTTTTATCCAACCCACCACCAAGGGCCCATGATCGAAACTTTTGCGTCCCTGGTAAGCAATGAGTTCAGAACTCTCGATCTACCATCCCATTACTCTGATAATTTAACCATACATGAAAGGAAGGCCATGAAAAATCTTCAAAAAAACCAAGACATCATAATCCGCCCGGCTGATAAAGGAGGGGGAATAGTCATCCAAGACAGGGATAAATACCTAAAAGAAACAATGAGGATTCTGAGTGACACCACTTTTTACAATAAATTGTCCAGAAACCCACTACCTATGTACACACTTGAATATCAAAACCTAATTGAATCAGCTGCCTCATCAGGTCTGATAAATAAAAAAGAAAAAAGGTTCCTCTCTGTCACTTTTCCTAACTTACCTTTCATTTATCATCTACCCAAAATTCACAAATCACTAATAGATCCCCCCGGACGTCCCATCATTTCGGGAATAGGCTCCCTCACCAGCAATCTTTCACATTTCATAGATCTTCACCTCCAACCACTCGTCCTCACCCTACCTTCCCACCTTAAGGACTCCACACAACTAATCAGAGACTTAAACGACTTAAAGCTTGACCCTACAATAGCCCCAGTCTGCTTCCTGACAGCGGACGTAACCACACTATATAGCAATATCCCACATGATAAAGGCCTAGAAGTAGCCCACACATTTCTTTCACAAATTAACAACATTTCCAAACCCCAGGTTGATTTTCTAACAAACTGTATTGACTTCATCCTCAAACATAACATCTTCAGTTTTGACAGCAGCTTCTACCACCAAATAAAAGGATGTGCAATGGGCAGCCGTTTTGCACCATCCTATGCAAATTTGTATATGGGGTCCTTCGAAGATACATACATCTATGGCGAGCACCCCTACAAAAATAATATTCTACTATACAAACGGTACATAGATGACCTGTTTTTAGTGTGGAAGGGCACTGAGGAGGAAGCTGCACGCTTCATCGACACCCTCAATAAAAACAACTATGACCTAACATTCACATATGCATTTTCTCCCACGTCCATAGATTATCTCGATCTGACCATTAAATACGACATTGTCGGCAACGAATTTATAACGAAAACACATTTTAAATTAGTCGATGTTAATAGTTATATTGATTTCAGGAGTGCCCACCATCGCCCCTGGCTGAAAAATATACCTTTTGGTCAATTCAGGAGGATCAGGAAAAATTGCAGTACTGACAATGATTTCAACAAAGAATGCGCAGTCCTTGAAAAAAGGTTCAAAGAGAAAGGTTTTCCAACAAATCTCATAAAAGGCGCACGTTCAAAAGCTTCGGAGCTTACCCAAATGTCTTGTCTAAACCCCTCTGCCAAGATTTCAAAATTGGGTGCAAATAGTTCCAATCTCAACTTCATCACCACTTACAACAGGGGCAACAAAACAATCAGGAATATTCTTTCCAAACATTGGCACATCCTTAAAAATGATCCGTACCTCAAAGACACATTATTTTGTAGACCCAATATCACTTTCAGACGGTCCCTAACCCTGAAAAATATTCTGGCCCCCAGTAGAGTAAGAAAACATCCTAAAACTAGTACAGACTTCCTTTCCAGCATCAAAGGGTCATACAAATGCGGACACTCTCGTTGCCTGTGCTGCAATTCCATCAACCACAGAAAATTAGATTATACATCTACAGTTACCAACGAAACCTTCACTATACAAACTCTCCTAAATTGTGGCAGTTCCTATGTCATTTACTTATTAGAGTGCCCTTGCCACTTACAATATATTGGTGGAACCACTCAGTGTTTAAGGACCAGAGTTAACAGCCATCGGTACAATATAAACAATGGATACCTCAAGCATAGCGTTTCTAGACATTTCCTCCAAGTACGTGACTGCCAATCCAATAAAATCAATATCACACCAATAGAACACATCAGTATTGATGTCCCAAACAGATTCAGCAAGCTAAAACAAAGAGAAAACTACTGGATTTTTAAAATGAATACACTTCACCCTCTGGGTCTAAATGATATCACAGAGTCATCTCTAGACTAATCAGTCAGACTATGCACTAATCCAGTTTTAATTCATTATGCTAAATTACTCCCGTAGTTTCCAACACCCCAATAATTTATACCACAGTATGCTACCACCACCTATACTTATCTAGGCAATAGGGGCCTAAGTCTCTATGTTCCCTTAACCCCAGTTCCTATAACACAGGTTATCTAAATTGAACATAAAATACAGGTAACGTTCCTCACCTTCGGAAGATTAAGTTCTGTAAGACTACAAGGAAGAGACTTATAAATATTTCAGATTTAATACACAATAGTGCAGTGCAATACATAAAATAGTTGTCAGAATAAAAGATAAAAAAATATACATACAGTTACAATGCAATCAAACAGTTTATGAAAATAAAAGGGATAAAAGAAACAGAACAAAACCTTACTGATGTACAGCGGCGATATCCTGGCTGTGGGGACAGCTGAAAATATGGGCAGTCACTCCAACCGAGATATGGATCCCCAACGACTGACACTGACCCTCACTTCTCATGGCATTTTAAACCCAGTTTTTTCCCTCCAGTTCACTGGCTGGTGATGTCACTGAGAGGAGGCTGTTCATATGATAATGAAGGGTACTCCTCCCATTACACAGTTGTATTTCTATAGAGAAACATAAAAGTGATCATGTGTCCTTGCAGGAATCCCCTAGAAATATAATATTACCTGCATTCACCTGTGCAGACATTTACCAACCAGGGCATATCAAACACCACTATAATAGGCCCATGTTTTTAGCCAATAGCCAATCCCAGGTAGTTCCTCTGAGGGTAGGGATCTGAATTTGACATATATATGAGGGCTATTTTCCCTGATCATAACTAGCTATGTGGGTCATTACAAATATAAATTATGACGGGGTTTGCCTTGATGTATCATACTTTCTTTGAACACCATGCCATTCTCCCATGTTTCTCCTGGTCCACAGACAGACACACCACAGGCAACCATTTGCATAGCTTTAGATGTTTGGTCAGGATGTTTGGTCAGCCCTAGGGACAAATCCTTAATCAGCACATCTCGCACCTTGGTGAGGAAAGAGCCAATTAAACATTTGTCAGACAGTGGACATCCTTTGATGGCCAAAGATCTGCATTTCCTATGCAAATCAGATGTATCTTCTGTGTCAGAGGGAGTTATGAAATTACCTCCTAGTAACCTACTTTTGATTCTCTTACCTATAACACCACACCTCCCCCCTTAAGACATGGCATGGGATCATTGATATAGCCATCAATATCCCAAGACGATCTCCGCAGCTTCCCCCTGGCGCGATAACCCATCTGCGTTGCCATGCTCACTGCCCTTTTTGTGCTGGATAGTGAAATCATATTGTTGCAAGGCTAAACTCCATCTCAGCAGCTTCCCGTTATCACCTGCTACCCTGTGCAACCAACTAAGTGGGTTGTGGTCGGTCACTACGGTAAATCTGCGCCCATAGAGGTATGCCTGTAATTTCTGCAAGGCCCATACAATGGCCAAACATTCTTTCTCTACAGTGGCATACGCAACCTCCCTCGGTAGAAGCTTTCTGCTCAAATACATTATTGGATGTTCATGCCCTTCTGGATTTACCTGGCTGAGCACTGCGCCTAGCCCATAGGCGCTGGCGTCAGTCTGCACCACAAACTTACGAGTGAAATCCGGGCTTTGCAAGACTGGGGAGCTAGCAAGGGCAGCTTTTAAAGCTGACAGAGAACTCTCGCAGTCGGCAGTCCAATTAACTATTTGAGGCTGTTTCTTCTTTGTGAGGTCTGTCAAAGGTTTTGCTAGGGAACTATAGTTAGGAACAAACTTTCTATAGTATCCTGCGGTCCCCAAAAAGGACATAACCTGTTTTTTGGTCTTAGGAGTGGGCCAGGCAGAAATTGCATCAACCTTTCCTGGCTCTGGCTTTAGTGTCCCTCCACCCACCTTGTGCCCGAGGTACTGCACTTCGGTCATGCCGATTTGACACTTTCCAGGCTTGATGGTCAGTCCTGCATCCTGGATACGCCTGAGCACCTGTGACAGGTGGGTCAGGTGATCCTCCCAGGTCTGACTGAATACAGCAATGTCATCCAGGTAAGCGACAGCAAACCCTTCAAACTTCTCTAACAGCTTGTTCACCAAGCGCTGGAATGTGGCAGGAGCATTTTTCATACCAAAGGGCATTACCTTGGACTCATAGAGTCCAAAGGGGGTGATGAAAGCGGACCTCTCCTGCGCTTCCACGGACATAGGGATTTGCCAATACCCCCGACTTAAATCCATAATTGTTAGGTACCGGGCACCGGCTAGCTGATCCAAAAGCTCATCTATGCGGGGCATTGGATACGCATCAAACACAGTGATGGTATTCAACTTCCTGTAGTCCACGCAAAATCGGGTTGTCTTGTCCTTTTTGGGGACAAGCACTACAGGTGATGCCCAAGCACTTTGAGACTCTTGGATCACGCCCAGCCCTAACATTTCCTCTATTTCCTTCTTCATGTCAGCCCTTACTTCTAGGGAAACTCTATAAGCTGCTTGCCTAACAGGTTGGTGATTCCCCGTGTCTACATGGTGAGTTGCTAGCGGAGTTCTCCCAGGTCTCCCTGTAAAAGTGGCAAGGAAGGGGTTAAGTACCTCCTGCAGCTGGAACTTCTGACCCTCAGACAGCTGTGAATTGACTACGGCATCCTCAATGGATCCTATCTCCTTTGCGGAAGCCACTAAATCCAGCAGTGTTTCACTTTCTCCCTCCTCTGGCAAACTGCAGACTGGCAGAGCGCACATATCCCGGTCATAATGCGCCTTGATCATATTCACATGAAAAACTTTGTGTTTCTTGCGAACATGATCGATCGTGACTACGTAGTCCACATCGTTGAGGCGTTGATGAATTGGATATGGGCCTTCCCATGCCGCCTGGAGTTTGTTTTGGGTCATAGGGACCAGTACCCATACCTTCTGACCCACCGCATACACTCTCTCTCGGGCATTCCTATCATACCACCTCTTCTGACTTGCCTGTGCCTGCACCATGTTCTCATGTACTAGGCCTGTCAGTTCCTGCATCCTCTCTCTGAATTTCAAGACATAATCTATCACAGAGACCTCTGGTGTAACCAATTCTCCCTCCCATGCTTCTTTCATGAGATCTAGGGGTCCCCGTACCCTCCTTCCATACAGGAGCTCAAAGGGTGAGAAACCGGTTGATGCCTGCGGTACCTCTCTGTAAGCAAATAGCAGGTGCGGGAGATAACGCTCCCAGTCTCGCCCTTGGGACGCCACAAGCATTCGTAGCATCTGCTTGAGGGTCCCGTTAAACCTTTCACACAGACCATTAGTCTGAGGATGGTAAGGGCTGGCCACCAGGTGTTGCACCTGTATTTTCTTACAGAGGCACTGCATCAAATTTGACATAAACTGGGTCCCCTGATCTGTGAGCATCTCCCTGGGAAATCCTACACGGGAAAATATGGTCAGAAGGGCGTCTGCTACCTTATCAGCCCTGATGGAGGATAATGCTATGGCTTCTGGGTAACGTGTGGCATAATCCACTACCGTCAGGATAAAGCGCTTTCCAGAACTGCTGGGTATGGCCAAGGGCCCTACCAGATCCACAGCAATCCGTCGAAAAGGCTCATCAATTATGGGCAAAGGAATGAGGGGGGCCCGGTGCACAGGTCTCGACTTCCCCATCCTTTGGCACACAATACAGGAACGGCAGTAATCTGTCACATCATTCCCCAGGCCAGGCCAGTAAAAGTTGTGTTTTAGACGACTCTTAGTCTTACTTATCCCTAGGTGACCAGCTAGTGGTATCTCATGAGCCACCCGCAGGAGTTGTTCCCTGAACTGACGTGGCACCACTAGTTGCCTGTCTTTTAATACATCCTGCTGGGGGTCAGTGGAAATACTTTGTCTATACAGTCTCCCCTGGTCCCAGGTTATTTTTTCAGTGTCCCCCTCCTCTGGGGTCCGATCAGCCAGCTGTCGCAGCTTCTGCAGACTATCATCAGTGTGTAGGGCCGTCTGAAACAACTGACATTCTGCGTCTGTACTGGCTGATAGCAACACATTCTGACTAAGTTCTGCCGCTGGCTGCGGGCTGTCAGCTGTCCCCACTTCCTCTGCCGCAGACACAGTAGGGGGCCCAGAACCCAGGTTTGTGTTACAGGCACCCTGACTGCGCGTCACAGGAGAAATGGACACAACCTTCTCCCCGTCTTGGTGAACTGGTGTGTGTGTGCATGTGACAGGGATTTCATGCATGTTTATGACGTTTCCCGCTACTAAATCTACACACAAATCATTATCTGACGCTATACAATCCCCACATCCTGCATCATTGCTAGTTATACGGTCTATATGCAATGCATTGTTAGATGAGTCTAGGCTATCACTAAGTACAGTAACATTATGTAAGTCTATAACATTGCTGGACACAGGGTCATCACATTCCATAGTATTGACAGTTTCATGATTATCATATACTACCTGCGGTGACACACATGGGGCAGCAAGTACGCTAGAGTCCTCCTCATGGTCTGAAGAAATATATCTGGAGACTAAACGTCCCAGATCGGTTCCTAGTAACACATTAGTGGGGATTTTATCCGTCACTCCCACATCCATCATCCCTCTTCCCGCCCCCCAATCCAGGTAAACTCGTGCCATGGGTAAGGCCGGGATCAGACCACCAACTCCAGAAACAGTTAGAGTTTTTCCTGGGATAATGTCTTCTGAAGAAACAAGCTCTGGGTGGACAAGAGTCATTTCGGCACCAGTGTCCCTCAGTCCCATGGTAACCGTCTTGCCCACAGTGACCGCTTGTAAATTGTCACAAGATGCCCTCTCCCTCCCACCCACAAACAAAACTGCTGGGGACAAAATAGATGGTTTGGGCAAAGGGGTAGTTTTCCTCTTCTCTGGGCAAGCAGTGCTGATATGCCCCACTTGGTTGCATCCAAAACACCTGCGATTATCAACAGCAGGCCTGGGAAGTGGGGCAGGGGCAACACCTCCTGGTGATCTGCGAGTAGGGGCAAAAGTGTTAATAGGGGGCTTTCCCCCTTTCCAGCCTGGAACAGCAGGCTTTCGCGCCTCTGGCGCTCTGTTGGCGGCATATACATCCGCTATCTGGGCAGCTTTATCCAGGGTCTTGGGCTCACGGTCCAAAATAAACTGTCGTACTTCCATAGGACAGGTGTGGAGAAACTGGTCCAGGATCATCAGATCCTCCAAATCTTCAAAGGTGTTGACAGCTAATCCCTGCGTCCACTGCCTGAAGTGGTTCTTTAGTCCATCGGCCAGGTCTGAGTAACTGTCAGTACCCGTGCGCTGCAAAGCCCGAAATCGTTTCCTGTATACCCCTGGGGTAAGGTTAAATCGTTGGATTAAGGCCTTTTTAATAGCCTCATAATCTTTATCGATAGTTGTGGGCAGGGCTGCAAACACCTCCAGAGCTTTGCCTTTCAGCCCTGGAGTCAGATACTTAGCCCAGTCTGCAGGTGGCAGTTGGAATTGTCGGCAGACCTTTTCAAAACCTTTTAGATAAACATCCAGATCACCGTCTTTCTCCATGACAGGGAAACGCTCTAGACGGGGTTTAAGGTTGACTGTGTCCGTGGGCTCACCCTGAGGTGAGGATGAAGCACTTGGCAGCTGCATTTGGGTCAACTTGAGCTGGTACTCCCGCTCTGCCTGGCGTTCTGCATACTCTCGCTCCGCTTGACGTTCTGCAAACTCTCGATCTGCTTGGCGTTGTGCAGCTTCTCGCTCTGCTTGGCGTTGTGCAGCTTCTCGCTCTGCTTGGCGTTGTGCAGCTTCTCGCTCTGCTTGACGTTGTGCAGCTTCTCGCTCTGCTTGACGCTCTTGCATCACCAGTTGCATTCGCATATCTGGATCACAGTTGCCCATCTGCTGGAGGATTAGAGAAAGAGAAGACTCCATACCGTTTTGAGACCTGGTACTGCCATGCCCAGCCAGATCCTGACTAGAGTCTCCTGTCTGTTCCTCTGAGGCTGAAATTTCCCGCTCTGGTCCCACGGAATGGTGGAGCTGTGTATCATCTGCCACCAATGCTTGGATCAGATCCGCTTTACTTTTGTTCATTCCGTCCAGCCTTCTCTCCTCACAGAGGACTAGCAGTTCATCTTTCCTCTTATTTCTATACACCTCTGCCATCTTATCAGTGGTTTTTAAAAATAAAAGAAAGAAAAGAAAAAACAAGAAGGGGAAGGGAAACTGTTTTGCACGTATGTATGTTAGCTGACAAATAGTAATTATGACGGGGTTTGCTTTGATGTATCATACTTTCTTTGAACACCATGCCATTCTCCCATGTTTCTCCTGGTCCACAGACAGACACACCACAGGCAACCATTTGCATAGCTTTAGATGTTTGGTCAGGATGTTTGGTCAGCCCTAGGGACAAATCCTTAATCAGCACATCTCGCACCTTGGTGAGGAAAGAGCCAATTAAACATTTGTCAGACAGTGGACATCCTTTGATGGCCAAAGATCTGCATTTCCTATGCAAATCAGATGTATCTTCTGTGTCAGAGGGAGTTATGAAATTACCTCCTAGTAACCTACTTTTGATTCTCTTACCTATAACACCACAAATTATAAAATATTTTGAATAAAACATCACTTAGATCCCTTCCTTTGTACAGCATTTAGCCATTTCCAACCTCCAGCTGGGCAATGAGCATTTATCACGGAATTCACATAACAAACTAATAAACCAACATTCCAATTTCTCCTATTAAATAGTGCACACTTTGGCAACTATCACCAAAACAACTTATATAGGTATGGGCATCCTTACCGCCCTTTCCCTCATCCACTACCATTTGTATACGCTCCTTCCAAATAAACGCCCGCAAGTGCTATATCAACCTATTCAACCTAAGGTTCTGGAGCATATCTATATTAGATATTAGATATAGATTTTTCACTCACCCCCTGCCCGATCTTCAAATTCCAATTCGGTCCATTAGTCCCCGCCGGTCCTGTCTGAGCATCTCATTCTTCCTTCGCGTAATGCGGTTCACCGTGCGTTCCATTTCCTTTTGGAGCGTCTCGGCTTCCGTAACTCTTCTGGTTCCCGAGGCAACGTGTAAACATCGAAAACAACATATTGTTTTACTCCGAAAAACACTACACACTAACCCCTAATAAAATCATGTCTACCCACCCCTGCTTCCTGATGGTACCAACTACTGTTTCTAGTTAAATAAAATGATATTGTTAGGATACACATTTCACGCTACACGCATGGTTTTAACTCACTCCGTCCCGTAATCAGTCTCTGACAAAACATACAGCCTTTTGTTACCCACACCTGTTACCTGCCCCCCTTTTTGTATTTGTATTTTTATTTTAACTTTGGTTGTTTGTAGTCGGGGATCTGGTGTGGCTGTCTTTAAAAAATGTGCGCCTTAAAGTTCCATCCAAAAAATTTGCTCCCCTGTATATAGGGCCGTACAAGGTCATTGAGGTCCTTAACTCTGTCTCCTTCTGGCTGGAGTTACCCCCGTCTTTTCAAATACACGTGTTCCATGGCTCCCTCCTGAAACGCTGTTCCCCGTCCCTGGCTACCTCGAGGAAACCTCCGGTCCCTGTTCTCACCCCTGAATGGGGTAGAATTCGAGGTGGCCAAGATTGTGGACAGCAGGATCGTCCAAGGCTCCCTCCAGTACCTGGTCCATTGGAGAGGATACGGGCCTGAGGAGAGGACTTGGGTACCCGCCCGTGATGTTCACGCCGGGTTATTGCTCAGGAAGTTCCATCTTCGGTTCCCCAACAAGCCAGGTCCACCTAGGAAGAGTCCAGTGGCCCCTCATAAAAGGGGGGGGGGGGTACTGTAAAGGATTTGCCTGACACAGCTTCTGTGTCGACGCCCGTGGTTAATCAGTCTGCATCTGTTCCTAGGTCTGCTAGAGTGACTCGATCTGCTACCACTCAGGCTGGTAGGATGAGGAGTGGGAGAGCCTATCGCAGCCTAGCCAGACGGTTCTAGCTCCCACCCTTGGTCTACTTATACCTTCATTTGCTGCTTGTTCTTTGCCTGTGATTCTCTTGTTTACTGGCTCTGCTGTTCCTGCTGTTACCATTGACCTCTGTTTCATATTGACCCTGGCTTGACTGACTATTCTCCTGCTCTGCATTTCTTACCACGTACACTCCTGGTTTGACTCGGCTCTTCCACTACTCTGTTGCTCACGGTGTTGCCGTGGGCAACTGCCCCATTTCCTTTGTTTTTGTGTACCCTTGTCTTGTTTGTCTGTCGTGCACATATTGAGCGTAGGGACCGTCGCCCAGTTGTACGCCATCGCCTAGGACGGGCGGTGCAAGTAGGCAGGGACTGAGTGGCGGGTATATTAGGGCTCACCTGTCTGTCTCCCTATCCTGACATTACATATACACTGTACTCCTGAATATAATAATATTATACACTGTACTCCTGAATATAATAATACTATACACTGTACTCCTGAATATAATAGTACCATTTACTGCACCCCTGAATATAATAGTACTATACACTGCGCCCCTGAATATAATAGTTCTATACACTGTGCCCCTGAATATAATAGTACTATACACTGTGTCCCTGAATATTATACACTGCGCCCCTGAATATATATATGTGTGTGTGTGTATGTCTGCGTAAATGTGTGTATAGGAGACAGCATATCTATAGCACTCCGACCCTATAAACTATGGATAGGATTAGATACAGTGGCTCAGCACAGTATGACACATGATAGGATTAGATACAGTAGCTCAACAGACAATATCACACATTATAGGATTAGATACAGTATCTCAACAGACGGTATCACACATGATAGGATTAGATACAGTGGCTCAGAAGACAGTATCACACATGATAGGATTAGATATAGGGACCAGCTCACTGACATTGCGGTTCCAGCGCTGGACCCAGAATAGGTAAGTATAAGAATTGTTTTGCTTTTTTATGTGTGTTACTAATTATTTTTGTGTGTTTGTGTTATTTTACAGGTTCGGTTGTTGGACTACGTCGGATTCGAGGACTACTTCAATGACAGCGTTTTTGTTTATTCTCAATAAAATGGTTATTATTACCACCTTATTAATAGCTGCTGGCTGATTGACAACATCCATTACTAAGGCGAGGCTTAATGTTAGCAGGCGCAGAGGCTAACACTAACCCCCATTACCCCGGTACCCACCGCCACCAGTGATACTGGGAAGTGCCGGGTACGAACCAGTATCCGACCATCTGTAGTGATCTGTAGTGATGGTCGGGTACTGAGTCAGCCACAGGTTGGTAATATCAGCCTGGGAAAACCAGCCAAAAACAGTGCCCCCCCCCTGGTAATTTTAGGCTGCTGCTGTTGTATCTGGCGGGGTCCCCCCCATTTTTCATAACCAGCCAGATACAAGAAAGCAGCAGCAGGTTAACATTACCAGGGGGGAAGGGCCACCGTTTTTGGCGTTTCCCGGCCTAATAATACCAGCCTGCGGCCGCCCCATTACCAGACCATCACTACAGATGGTCAGGTACTGGATCGTACCCGGCTTTTCCCGACACCCCTGGTGGCGGTGGGTACCGGGGTAATAATGGGGGTTAGTGATAGCCTCTGCACCGGCTAACACTAAGCCTCGCCTTAGTAATGGACGCTGTCAATCAGCCGGCGGCCATTACTAAGGCGGTAGTAATAAAGTTTAAAAACCAAACAAAGACATAGAAAAAATATTTTATTGAAATAAAAACCACCCAGACAACCCTCATTAACCATTTTATTGATAATAAAAACGCCATCATCGAAGTAGTCCTCGAATCCGACGTAGTCCAACGACCGAACCTGTAAAAAAACCACAAACACAACAAAAACGATTAGTAACAGATGTGGTAGGCTTAGGTACAGGGCCCATGTGTGATACTGTCTGTCAAGGAAGGCTTAGATACAGGGTCCAGCAGACAGTAATCTTATACAGTACATGTGGTAGGCTTATATACAGGGCCCATCAGACAGGATCACACATGGGCCATGTATCTAAGCCTACCATGTGCTTATGTAAGATGCTTAGATACAGGGCCCAGCAGACGGGATCACACAATCTGTGATCCTGTCTGCTGAGTCCTCTAAGCCTGCAACATTGTAGGCTTAAAGGGTTTGTCCAGTCCCTAAACATTGATGGCCTATCTTCAGGATAGGCCATCAATAGCTGATGAGTCGGGGTCCGTCTCCCGGGACAGCTGCTTCCCCTTCATTTCCCTTACTCGCTCACACTGTGAATCGCCGACACGGATTCACAATGTGAGCAAGTGACCGGAATGAATTGGAAGCACCAGCTCTCATACGAGCGTTGCGGCCCCTTCACAACAAGTCATTGGCAGGGGTCCTGGGAGTCGGACCCCGCCAATCAGCTTCAAGCAGACAGGGATATTAAACTTACCCTCCTCTTCAGGCGCGGCGGATGTCCTGACTCTATCCA
This sequence comes from Rhinoderma darwinii, assembly GCF_050947455.1. NCBI lineage: Eukaryota > Metazoa > Chordata > Amphibia > Anura > Rhinodermatidae > Rhinoderma > Rhinoderma darwinii. Next base: position 296,585,838 of record NC_134688.1, on the reverse strand, counting down.
GGATCAGGATGCTGTGCGCAGCGCACAGCGTTGTGACGTCATGCACTGCGCACCGGAAACAGAAAGGTAAGTACTGTAGTTACCCACGACTCCCATTACTATAGTAACTTTTTATTGATGTAGTGCGGCCCCTATAGCTACGACGCTGGTTGGGTGAGAGGTCCAGCTTCATTCCGGTTCTCCGAACCGGTTGTAATTTTAACAGCCGGTAAGGGAGAACCGGGGCGAACTGGGCCCCCTTCCAGCCTCGGGCCCCGGGCACTTGCCCAGATTGCCCTCATTATAATCCGCCCCTGCTCATGCACACGACTGTACGTTAGCTTTGTCAGTATGGAGTATTCCAGAGCTGTCAAGGGTGGATTCACACACAGCATTTTTAGGAAAAATGCCATGTTTTTAGTGGCCTTTTTCCTGGTGTTTTTTGTTTTTGCGACAAAAAATGCTTCAGCCAGATGTTAGCCTGAAGTCAAAGGGGAAATATAAAATGCCCTACAAACATTGCGTTTATTAAGTGTCATTTTTTTATTTTAACTTGCGGTTTTCGGGTTAGTGGCATTTTTCCAAAATCCCAGCAATTCTGGCTTTGGTGTTTTTTGCTTCATTTAGTGGGCTTCTTGACCTATAGACCCCAATACGTACTCTTTTTTTCTCTTTCTTCTTTAGAAAAACTGCCAATTTGTGGTTTTTTTTTATTCTACAAAAAATGTTTTGTATTCTACAAAAAAAGTGTCAATGTGTGTTGCTTTTTTTTATGGCGTTTTTGGGGGCGTTTCCTCAGAAATAAAAAAATCGTGTTGCAAACAGGTATCTTTGCATCACATGATCTTTGAATTACATAATTTTCAATGTGAAGAATGGCATCTAAAAAAAATGCACATCGTAAAACACACTATTAGAAAAAAACACCACCAAAAACATTTTGTTATGCGTTTTTTTTGGCCCTAAAAAGGCCACACAAAGCATGTGCAAAGCCTTCTTCACACACAGAATTTTTCTTGCGTTTTAAACTGCATCAAATAACGCTTCAAAACGCTAGAGTTAATCAAATGAAATATGCAGGTTTTTTAAGGTGTTTTAGTGGCGTTTTTCATTTGGTGTTATCCTGTCATCCTTTTTTTCTGCTATTTTTGAAGTCCTATTGAAAAGCCTATGGAAAAAAAACCTGAAAAAACGCCATACCCAGAGCATGCTGTTTGGAAAAAAAGGCACTGACTACAAAATTGCCTCAAAAATGCCACAAACCAATATGCAGTTCTGTGTAGTGCATTTGATATTTTACTACAGACTTTAATGTAACATCTGGCCGCACTAAAAAAAGCACCACAAAACGCTCAGAAAAACTCCATTAGACCTTCTTCACACACAAAATGTTTCTGGCATTTTAAACTGCATGAAAAAACACGTTACATTTGAAAATTCCTAAAGTTTTTACGGCAATTTTTAAGTGTGATAGAGAAGCCTAGGGGAAAAACACCTGAAAAAAACGCCATACCCAAAGCATGCTGCGTTTGTAAAAAAAAACACGCCACTGTCCACAATATTGCCTCAAAAATACCACAATCCCAAATTCAGATGTACATGGTGCGTTTGTTATTTTACCAAACACTTTTATGCAAAAAAAGCCATGAAAAACACAAAAACTTAGCAAAATGCTATGTGTTAATACCTTGGAGACACAGCCACATTTTTAAAATCGGACGTGTTAGTGGAAAAATTTAGTCGATAAATTTAGTGTTTATTTGTGAAAAACACCAAAATGTAGAGAACATTTGCAAAAAATTTGAATGTATATGCTTGTAAGGGCTTATTTAGACGAATGTGTAATACGTCCGTGCAACGCGCGTGATTTTCACACGTGTCGCACGGGCCTATGCTAGTCTATGGGGCAGTGCAGACTGTCAGTGATTTTTGCGCAGCGTGAGTCCGCTGCGTAAAACTCACGACAGGTCCTATATTTCTGCGTTTTTCGCACATCATGCACTCATTGAAGTCAATGGGTGCGTGAAAATCACGCGCACCACACGGAAGCACTTCCGTGGGACGCGCCTGATTCGCGCAACAGCAGTCAAAAGTATGTTTGCAAACAGAAAATCACCACGTGCTTTTCTGTTTACAAACATCCAAACAGAGTGTCATAATGATGGCGGCTGCGCGAAAATCACGCAGCCGCGCATCCTATGTGATGACACACGGAGCTGTTAAGTGCCTTTTGCAAAAACGTACACACTCGTGTAAATCCGCCCTTAGAGAGATAGTAATACTACTCAAAATAGTTACTATTTAACATTTCCCATATGTCTACTTTATGTTGGCCTCATTTTTTAAACATCCTTTTATTTTTCTAGGACGTTAGTAGGCTTATAACTTTAGCAGCAACTTCTCAGATTTTCAAGAAAATGGCTTTGAGGGCAATATATATTAGAAACCCCCCATTAATCACCCCTTTTAAAAAAAACAAAACTGCACCCTTCAAAGTATTCAAAACAGCATTTATAGAAAGTTTCTTAACTCTTTAGATGTTTCACAGTAATGAAAGCAGAATGGAGGTAAAAAAATAAAATAAAATTACATTTGTACATTTCAAGAAAATCCATCTTAATCCATTTTCTTATGTAACACAGGTTTTACCAGAGAAACGCAAATCAATATTTATTGCCCAGATTCTGCTGGTTTTAGAATTATCCCGCATGTAGCCCTAGTGTGCTACTGGACTGAAACACAAAACTCAAAAGCAAAGGAGTACCAAGTGGATTTTAAGGCCTCCTTTTTATTAGAAAATATTTTAGGTACCATGTCAGGTTCGAAGAGGTCTTGTGCTGCCAAAACATAGGAAACGCCCTGTAAAAGATACAATTTTGATAACTATACCCCCAAGGAATTTATCTAGGGGTAGTGAGCAATTTGACCCCACTGTTTGTTTGTTTTTTGCTAAATGTATTGAAATTAGGCTGTGAAAATCAAAATTTTTATTTTTTTCTCATAAAATTAAATTTTAGCTCAGATTTTTTCATTTTCATAAGGAATAAAAGGAGAAAAAGCACCCCAACATTTGTACAGAAATTAGAAATTTCTCCCGAGTACAGCAATACCCCATAAGTGGTCATTAACTGCTGTTTGGACACACGACATAGCTCAGAAAGGAAGGAGCGCCATTTGGCTTTTAGTGCTCAAATTTTGCTGTAATGGTTTTTAGGTGCCATGTCACATTTGGAAAGCCCCTGAGGTACCAAAACAGTGGAAACACCCAAAAAGTTACTTTATTTGGAAAACGACACCACTCAAGGAATTCATGTAGGAGTATAGTGAGAATTTTAAACCCACAGGTATTTTTCTGAATTCATTTGAATTTGGCCGTGAAAATGAAAAAAAATTCAAATAAACCATAGAATTTTTTCATTTCCACAAGGAAAGACTGAGAAAAAGCTGCCATAAATTTGTAGTGCACTTTCTCCCGAATATGGCAATCCCCCATACATGGTCGTAAACTGCTGTTTGGACACACGGTAGGGCTAAGAAGGGAAGTAGCACAATTTGGCTTTGGGAGCTCAAATTTTGCAGGAATAGTTTTTTGGTACAATGTTGCATTTGCAAAACCCCTGAGGGTCCAAAACATGGAAAACCCCCCAAAAGTGACTCAATTTGTGACACTACACCCCCCAAGGATTCTATCTAGGGGTATATTAAGCATTTAGACCCCACAGGTCTTTTGCATAATTCATTGGATTATAGGCACTGAAAATGAAAATCTAAATTTTTTCCCCACTAAATTGTAGAATTTTTTCATTTTTACAAGGGATATAGAAGAAAAGCACCCCAACATTTGTAAACAAACTTCTCTCGAGTATGGCAATACAAAATATGTGGTCATAAACTGCTGTTTGGACTCACAGCAGGGCTCAGAATTGGAGGGGCAATATTTGGCATGTAGATTTTGCTGGATTATTTTTTGGGTGCCATGTCGCGTTTGCAGGCCCCTGAGGTACGAGTACAGTAGAAACCCTGAGAAGTGACTCATTTTTGGAAACTGCACCCCTCAGGGCATTCATCTAGGGGTGTAGTGAAGATTTTGACCTCACAGGTGTTTCATAGATTTTATTAGAATTAGGCAGTGAAAATGTCACATTTCTTTCAAAATATGTTGCTTTAGCTCCCAACTTTTTCTTTTTACATGGGGTAATAGGAGTAAAAACACCACAAAATTTGTTACTCAATATCTCCCGAGTACGGCAATACACTATGTGTGGTCGTCAACTACGGTTTGGGCACATGGCAGGGCTTAGAAATGAAAGAGCGCCATTTGGCATTTGGAGTGCAGATTTTGCTGGATTGCTGTTCGAGCGCCATGCCACATTTGTAAAGCTCCTGTGGTACCAGAGTACAGTGGAAACCCCCAAGAAGTGACCTGATTTTGGAAACTATACCCCTCAAGGCATTAATTATTTGCCTGGACATATGACAGGGCATGGAAGTAAAAGAGCACCATGCGCATTTGAGTCCAATTTTGGTTATTTTCACAGCATTGGTGTAAAGGATTTGCCAGACAGAGGTTCTGTGTCGACGCCCGTGGGCAATCAGTCTGCATCTGCTCCTATGTCTGTGAGACTGACTCCATCTTCCACCACTCAGGATGGCAGGCTTAGGAGCGGGAGAGCCTATCACAGCCTGGCTAGACGGAGCTAGTTCCCGCCCACTGTCTATTTATACCTGCCTTTCCTGTTGCTCCTTTGCCTGTGATTCTTCTATGCTTGTTTCCTGGCTTGCTGCTGCTGCTTGTACTACTGATCCTCTGCTTGTTATTGACCTTGGCTTTCTGACCACTCTCCTGCTCAGCGTTTTGTACCTCGCTCTCTCCTGGTTTGACTCGGCTCGTTCACCACTCTTGTTGCTCACTTTGTTCCGTGGCAGCTGCCCCGTTTCCCTAGCTTCTGTGTACCCCTGTCTGTTTTGTCTGTCTTGCACTTACTGAGCGTAGGGACCGTCGCCCAGTTGTACCCCGTCGCTTAGGACGGGTCGTTGCAAGTAGGTAGGCACTGAGTGGCGGGTAGATTAGGGCTCACCTGTCTGTCTCCCTACCCTGTCATTACAATTGGCCTACAATTGCAGGGCTCTGAGGTCAAATGGTAAACTTTGTCAAATTTTGACACCACAGATGTTTTTTATTAGAAATTAATGCAAAGCAGATGGTGAAAAGCAAAAAATATTTTTTCTCCCACAGATATGTAATATGTTGTGCCCAGCTTGTGCCACTATGAAAAACCAGCTCTCTAATTTTTATGCCGTGTTTCCTGGCTTTAGATACATCCTACATGTGGCCTTAATCTTTTGCCTGGACCAATGACAGGGTTCAGGATTGAAAAGGCACCATGCTCATTTGAGGTAGTTTTGGCGATTTATGCAACATTAGCCAACAATTGCAGGGTTCTGAGGTCAAATAGTAAAACAAACCCCCAAGAAGTGACACCATTATGGAAACTACACCCCTCAAGGCATTTATCAAGAAGGGTAGTGAACATTTTTTTCCACAGTTGCTTTAGCACCAGGAATTAATATGCAGCAGATGGTGCAAAGTGAAAATTGGCATTTTACACTAATGTGCCATTTTAGTGCACAATATGTTGTGCCCGGTTTGTGCCACTGAAGACAAATACCTAATGAACTGTTAAGCGGGTTCTCTGGGTATGGTAATGACATATGTAGACGTAAACTGATGTTTGGGCACACTGTAGGTTTCAGAAGGGAGGGAGCGCCATTTGGCTTTTGGCGTGCGGATTTTGTCTTGGTAGTAGTTCTGTTTATTTGTATTTCAGTTTATAATGTGGGGGCATGTGTCACGATCCTGGGGTATGTGGACCCACTAGACCGCTCCGCCGAGGCCGAGTGGTAGCTGGCCAAACAATAGTCTATGCAAAAGTCTTTAGCACAAGAGTACCTGTAAGAGTCCAGACAGACACGAAGTGTAGCAGACGCTTTGGCATGGATTGTTCGTGGCACAGATGATGTTGGACCCTGGCCGTTACAATATGTAATATGTAAGCTGGGCAAAGTACATCAGGGTATAATAAGTTATTATAATGGGGTAAATAAATAATAATTCATAGATGTGTGGCCAGTGTCGCACTGATAAATGGTGCCCATCTTATCCCGCTTTTGGAACATACTCTCCATCTTTTGTGTCGTCATTTTCTGAGACAGAACTTTATTGTTTTATCATCGGCAGAGCTTTGTGAGGCCTTATTTTTGCGGGAAAATTTGTAGTTTTCATTTATGCCATTTTGGGGTACATGCGACTTTTTGATCACTTTCTATTATATTTTTTGGGAAGCAAGATGACCAAAAAACAGCAATTCTGGTATTATTTATTTTTTTACGCCGTTCTCCAAGTGTTAAAAATGACATATTACCTTTATTCTGCTGGTCGATATGATTATGGCGATACCAAATGTGTATAGGTTTTTTTATGTTTTACAGCGTTAGCACAATAAAATCACTTTTTTGTGTTGGCATATTCTAAGAGCCATAACTTTTTTTTATTTTTGCATCGACAAGGCTGTGTAAGGGATTGTTTTTTGTGGAATAAGCCGTAGCTTTTATTGGTACAATTTTGGGGTACATGCGACTTTTTGATCACTTTTTAATTTATTTTCTGAGAGACGAGGAGACCAAAAAACAGTGATTCTGGCATTGTTATTTATTATTTTTTTGATGGCTTTCACCATGTAGGAAAAATAAAGTTAAAGTTTTATAGCCCGGGTTTTACAGACGTGGCGATACCAAATATGTGTACTTTTTTAATGTTTTACATTTTTTCCTATAATAATACGTTTATTATGGAAAAAAAGGTGTTTTTTTGGTTTTTTAACTTGAAACGTTATTTTTTTAATATGTGTACAACATTTTCATTAGCCTTTTTTGTCCCACTAGAGGACTTGAAGGCAGTGAAGGTAGTGCAATGTAAGGCTGGGTTCACACGTGGCGGAATTTCACTTGAATTCCGCTGCGGAGACTCCGCAGCGGAGCCGTTTTGTCCATTGACTTCCACTTCTATTTAGAAGTGTTCGTTTAGACGATGCGTAAAATTCCGCTGTGGAGCATAGGCTGCGGAGCGGAATTTGGTGTCCGCAGCATGCTCTGTCTGTTGCGGACCAGTGGTGGACTGGTTGCGGACTCATGGCGGAATTTCTCCATTGACTTCAATGGAGATTCTAAGTTCCGCAATGAAGTCCGCAGCTGTCATGCACATGTTATGTGTGCTGCGGATGCGTCTTGCTTTTTAGACATGACATTTCTTCATTCTGGCTGGACCTATGTATTTCTAGGTCTACAGCCAGACTGAGGAAGTCAATGGGGCTCCCGTAATTACGGGAGCGTTGCTAGGAGACGTCAGTAAATAGTCACTGTCCATTGATGCGGACAGTTGTGGAGGAAATCCGCCACGTGTGGCCATGCCCTAATAGAGCTGTCAGTTATACACAGACAGCAAGCCTATTAGGTCCTGCCTCTGGGCGTGGCCTAAAAGTCTTCCATATTTGGTAGCCAGGAGGCCATTGTTAGACCTACAGTTACCCCTCGATCATGTCGCTGTCGTGCCGATTGGCTACAAACTACCTAAATGCCGCAGTCACAATTGACCGAAGCATCTCAGGGGTTAATCGTCGGGAATCGGACCTCGGTCTTGTCCCTGCTGTTACAGCATAGTGTCAGCTGTGATATACAGCTGACATGCTGGTGATGGAGCAGTCTCAGCTTCGGAGGCTGCTCCATCACTGTCACATACAGTTAGGTGACCATGCGTTAACCCCTTGGCAGCGACGTAACTGTACTTGAGATGTCGCTAAGCGGTTAATCTATCCTAAAGAAGGCTTTACGTTTTCCTGTTAATTTTTTTTATACACCTTTGAATTCATTTTTCCCTCAAAGATCGCAAGGTGTCCAGACCCTGATGGAGCAAAGCAGCCCCAAATCATGATGCTGCCTTCACTATGCTTCACAGTTGGGATGAGGTTTTTGTGTTGGTGAGCAGTGTTCTTTTTCTTTCAAACATAACAGTGTTCATTTGTGCTAGAAAGTTAAACTTTTGTCTCATCTGTCCATAGAACATTTTTCCAAAAGCATTGCAGAACATCCTGGTGGTCTTGGTCAAACTTGAGACGGGTCGCAATGTCTTTTATGGACACCAGTGGCTTCCTTCATAGTCTCCTTCTATAAACAACAGTCTTGTTCAGTGTTTTTCGAATAGTGGACACATTTACAAAGGATTGTGCCGTTTGTAGAGTCTTTCGTAGGTCTTTTGCCATTACGCTTTGGTTCTTTTTAAAATCTTTAAAGATTGCCCGTTGTGCTTTTGGAGTGATCTTAACTGGACCCCCACTCCCAAGGAGAGAAGCAACAGACCTGAATTTTCTCCATTTATAGACAATTTATCTAAGGCCCTGTTCACACAGGTTTTTGCAGGCGGAAAAGTCTGCCTCAAAATTCCTTCATTAAAATCAATGGACAGCTTTTTCAGATGTTATTTGTAGCGTGGTTGCCGATGCAGTTTCTAAAAACCTCTGTGTGAATAGGGCCTAACTGTAGATTGATGTACACCCAGGTCTTTAGCAATGCTTTTGTAGCTTTTTACAGCTTCATGCGTTTCTGAGATCTTCTGAAAGTTGTTTGCCTTGAGGTATGGTTCACAAAAACCCATCTTTCTTGAGAAAAACAGATTTATTAGTAACCAGGCTTTATTTAACCCCTTCGAGCACCTGGGTGTAACTGCACGCCCATGTTCAGAATATCTTAGCGCATGTGGGCGTAAAGTTGCACCCTGAAGATGAAGTGGGCACATGAGCTGTGCCCGTGCCATATGCAGCAGGTGTCACTGTACTTTTACGCAGCGTATCCGTCCTGTTTGAACATAATCGGCCATGTAAGGAAGCCTTTTAGACCCAGCCAAAAGCAGGAACTAATAGACTGTCAGTTGAAAAATGACAGTTACAATGAACTGCACTATATAAGTAGTGCAGTGTATTGTACAGGAGATCAGGCCTTTAAAGTTAAAACAACTTTTTTAGAAAAGTAAATGAATAAAAATAAATCACACACACACACACACTAGTCCTTCTTAACCCCTTAAGGACGCAGCCACTTTTGGACCTTATGACACAGCCTCATTTTTTAAATCGGACATGTGTCACTTTATGTGGTAATAACTCTGGAATGCTTTTACCTATCCAAGCGATTCTGAGATTGTTTTCTCGTGGCATATTGTTCTTTATCTTAGTGAAAAAATTTGGTCGATAAATTCAATATTTATTTGTGGACAACACCAAAATTTTGAGAAAATTTGCAAAAATGTGCATTTTTCTAAATTAAAATGTATCTACTTGTAAGACAGATAGTAATACCACAAAAAATAGTGACTAGTTAACATTTCCCATATGTCTACGTTATGTTTGCATCAGTTTTTGAACATCCTTTTATTGTCCTAGGACGTTACAAGGCCTAGAACTTTAGCAGCAATTTCTCATATTTTCAAGAAAATTTGAAAAGGCTATTTTTTTAGGGAACAGTTCAGATCTGAAGTAGCTTTGAGGGCCTTATATATTAGGAACCCCCACAAATCACCCCATTTTAAAAACTGCACCCCTCAGAGTATTCAAAACAGCATTTAGAAAGTTTCTTAACCCTTTATGCGTGTCACAGGAATTAAAGCAAAGTGGAAGGGAAATTTGCAAATTTCATTTTTTTTTGCAGAAATTCCATTTTAATCCATTTTCCCTGTAATACCGAAGGTTTTTACAAGAGAAAGACAGTTTTTAGAAATATCCCACATGTGGCCCTAGTGCGCTACTGGACTGAAACACAGGCACCAGAAGAAAAGGAGTACCCAGTGGATTTTTCGGCCTTCCTTTTCTTAAATTATATTTCAGGCACCATGTCAGGTTAGAAGAGGTCTTGTGGTGCAAAAACAAAGGAAAGCCCCCAAAAGTGACTCCATTTGGGAAACTACACCCCTAGAGGAATTCACTAGGGGTGTCGTGATCATTTTGACCACACAGGTGTTTCATAGATTTCATTAGAATTGGGCAGTGAAAATAAAAAATGACATTATTTTTCAATAAGATGTAACTTTACCTCAGAATTTTTTATTTTTTTCAACAAATAAATGATGAAAAGCACCCCAACATTTGTAAAGCAACTTCTCCAGAGTACGGAAATACCCCATATGTGGTAATAAACCACTGTATGAATACACATCAGGGCTCAGAAGGGAAGGAGCGACATTTAGCTTCTGGAGTACAGATTTTGCTGGATTAATTTCTCGGCACCATGTCTCATTTGTAAAGCTCCCAAGGTACCAGTACAGTGGTAACCCCCCAAAAGTGACTTCATTTGGGAAATTACGCCCCTAGAGGAATTCATCTAGGGGTGTAGTGAGCATTTTGACCCCCCAGGTGTTTCATAGATTTCATTAGAATTGTGCAGTAAAAATTACATTTTGTTCCACTAAGATGTAGCTTTAGGTCAAAATGTTTCATTTTCTCATCAAATAAAGGAGAAAAAGCACCGTAACATTTGCAAAGCAACTTCTCCAGAGTACGGCAATACCCCATATGTGGTAATAAACCACTGTATGAATACACATCAGGGATCAGAAGGGAAGGAGCGCCATTTGGCGAGCAGATTTTGCTGGATTGGTTTTTCTGCACCATGTCGCTTTTGCAAAGCCCCTTGGGTACCAGTACAGTGAAAACTACCCAAAAGTGACTCCATTTGGCAAACTACACCCATTGAGGAATTCATCTAGGGGTGTAGTGAGCATTTTGACCCCACAGGTGTCTCATAGATTTTATTACAAATGGGCAGTGAAAATGAAAAATGACATTATTTTCCAATAACACGAAGCATTAGTTAAAAAATTTGCATTTTCTCAACAAATAAAAGAGAAAAAGCACCATAACATTTGTAAAGTAACTTCTCCGGAGTACGGAAATACCCCACATGTGGTCATAAACTGCTATTTGGACACACAGCAACGCTCTAAAGGGAAGGAGCGCCATTTAGTATTTGGATTGGAGATTTTACAAGATTCGTTTTTTTACACCATGTTGCATTGAGCTATAGTACCAGTACAGTGGTACTCCCGAAAAAATTACCCCATTTTGGAAACTAGATCCCTCAAAGAATTGATCTAGGGGTGTAGTGAGCATTTTGACCGCACAAGTGTTTTGCAAAAATGAGTAAACAATAGATTTCCACAGATATGCCATTTCAGTGCCCAATGTGTTGTGCCCAGCTTGTACCACCGTAGACACACATCCCATAAATTGTTAAGCGGGTTCTCCAGAATACAGTAATACCCCATATGTGGTCATAAATTGACGTTTGGGTACACTGCCAGGCTCAGTTGGACCACCATTTGGCTTTTGAAGCGCAGATTTTGCTTGGTGTATTAGTGTTATTTCAGCTTATAATGTGGGGGCATATGTAAGCTGGGCAGAGTACATCAGGGTATATGTAAGCTGGGCGGAGTACATCAAGGTATATGTAAGCTGGGCGGAGTACATTAGGGCATATGTAAACTGGGGGGAGTGCATCAGGTCATAATAGGATGATGTAATAATGGGGTGAATTAATAATCCATGGATTGGTGTGGTACGTTTTGAACCAATCCTTTATGCGCAGGCCGGGTTATTGGGTATTATACAAAATATCTGCGCTCCAGTATTGCCTAATCTTTGACTTCTTCACTAGCCCTATAAGCCGAACAAGGCCCTAAAGTTTCCTGCGTCTACGTGGTCCACCTGTGGGGTCCAGCAAATGACGATGTGGATATTTAGTGAAATTCTACTGGACTTAAAAATTAGTCTGGACCGTCATTTTGCATCATTGCGTTTTGAGAGTCATAACGTGTTATTTTTCCGGTGACGGAAATGTGTGAGGGCGCGTTTTTTGTGGAACGAGCTGTAATTTTTATTGGTTCCATTTTGGGGTACATGCGATTTTTTTATCACTATTTCTTCCATTTTTTGGGAGATGAGGAAACCAAAAAGCAATGCTAGCACGTTTTCTTTTTTTTTTTTTACAGTGTTCACCGTGCAGTATAAACAACATGTTAACTTTATTCTGCGTGCGATACGATTACAGCGACACCAAATGTATTTCATTTTTATACGTTTCACTACGTTCCCACAATAAAAATACTCTTTTCTAAAAAAAAATCATGTTTTAGGCCTCATTTACACGAGCGTAATATACGCGCGTGCGACGCGTGTGCTTTTCACGCGTGTCGTATGCACCTATATTACTCTATGGGGCAGTTTAGACGATGCGTAAATATTGTGCAGCGTGAGTGCGTTGCGTAAAACTCACGACATGTTCTAAAATCGCGCGTTTTTCGCGCATCACGCACCCATTGAAGTCAATGGGTGCGTGAAAACAACGCATGCCACACGGACGCTACTGCGTTGCATGCGCGAAAATCACGCAAGAGCTGTCAAAAGGATGAATGTAAACAGAAAAGTACCACGTGCTTTTCTGTTTACAAACATCCAAACGGAGTGTCAAATTAGAGATGAGCGCACCGAACTTCACCGGGTTCGGCCGAACTCGTTTTGACCGAACCCGGCAAAAAATGTTCGGGTACGCGACGTCAGGAGACAGTCACTGTCCACAGTGCTGAAAGAGTTAAACTGGTTCAGCACCATGGACAGTGACTTCCGATCACAATATACATATACGTGTAAAAAAACAAGAGGTTCTGACTTACCGATAACTCCCGGCTTCTTTCTCCAGTCCGACCTCCCGGGATGACAATTCAGTCCAAGTGACAGCTGCAGCCAATCACAGGCCAAGCACAGGCTGCAGCCAATCACAGGCTGCAGCGGTCTCATGGACTGCCGCGTCATCCTGGGAGGTGGGGCCGGATGACAAGAGAGGGACGCGTCACCAAGGCAACGGCCGGGAGACCGGACTAGAGGAAGCAGGAAGTTCATGGTAAGTATGAACGTTTTTTTTTGATTCACAGGTTGGTGTATATTGTGATCGGAACTCACTGTCGAAGGTGCTGAAAGAGTTACTGCCGATCAGTTAGCTCTTTCAGCACCTTGGACAGTGACGGGCGTCGACTAGCCTCATCTCTATGATGGCGGCTGCGCGAAAATCACGCAGCCACGCATCATACACGGATGACACACAGAGCTGTCAAGTGCCTTTTGCGCACGCAAAACGCTGCGTTTTTTGCGCGCGCAAAACGCACACGCTCATGTAAATCAGGCCTTAGTGTCGCCATTTTCTGTCAGCCATAACTTTTTTATTTTTTCGTTGATATCGCTGCGGGAGTTTTATGCGTGACGAACTGTAGTTTCTATTGGTACCATTTTGCATTACTTGCAACTTTTTATCACTTTTTATAAAAAAAAATTTGAGACAAGATGACCAAAAAATAAAATGCTGTCATTGTTTTTTATTAAAAAATGTTACGGTGTTCACCTTGTGGTAAAAATAATGTGATATTTTTATAGATCAGGCCGTTCCGAACGCGGCGATACCTATTATGTATAGTTTTTTTTTCATATTTTCATTTTTTTCTAATAATAAAGGAGTTGATCAGGGAAACAGGGCAAGTGTTGTTTTTATTATTTATTTATTATTTATTAACTTTTATTTATTTATTTTTCTTTCACATTTTTTTTACATGTTTTACTTATTCTTTTACACTGACCTGGGGACTTGAAGATCTGGTCTTCTGATGCCCGCTACGATGCACTGCACTACTTATGTAGTGCAGTGCTTCGTAACTGTCATTTTTCATTTGACAGTTAGCGTATTAGGTCCTGCCTCGGGCAGGAGCTAATAGGCTACCGTACCTTGGCAACCAGGAAGCCTAGTAACGGCTTCCTGGTTGCCATAGCAACAATCGCCACCCGCGATCCATCGCGGAGAGGCCCGGGGGGTACAGAGGGAGCTCCCTCCCTCTGTAAACCACTTTGATGCGGCGGACGTCATTGACAGCCGCATTGAAGGGGTTAAATGGCTGCGATCGGCGGTAACAGCCATCGCAGCCATTGCAGCGGCATGTCAGCTGTGTATATAACGGCTGAGAGCCGCTGAAGATAAAGCGCGCACAGCTCCTGTGCTCGCTTTATCTGCAGGGCGTGACTGTACGCCCGAGTGCGGGAACGCACTTAGATTTTGGACGTACAGTCACGCCCGTGTGCGGGAAGGGGTTAATGAATCAGAATATCATCAAATAGTTAATTTATTTCAGTAATTCAATTCAAAAAGTGAAATTCATATATTATATATATTAATTACACACAGAGTGATCTATTTCCAGCATTTTTTTCTTTTAATGTTAATAATTATGTCTAACAGTTAATGAAAACCAAAAATTTAGAATATTGGGTAAAAGTTGAAGATTGTAGCCTCGTGCTGTCACACTCTAATTAGCTAATCAACACAAAACACCCGCAAAGGTTTCCTAAGCCTTTAAATGATCCAACAGTCTGGTTCAGTAGGCTACACAATCATGGTGAAGACTGCTGATTTGACAATTGTCCAGAAGACAGTCATTGACACCCTCCATAAGGAGGATAAGCCACAAAAGGACATTGCTAAAGAAACTGGCTGTTCCCAAGCATATTAATGGAAAGTTGAGAGGAAGGAAAAAGTGTGGTAGAAAAGGGTACACAAGCAACAGGGATAACTGCAGCCTTGAAAGGATTGTCAAGAAAAGGCCGTTCAAGAATTTGGGGTTGATTCACAAGGAGTGGACTGCGGCTGGAGTCAGTGCTTCAAGAGTCACCACACACAGACGTATCCAGGACATGGGCTACAACTGTCGCATTTCTTGAGACAACGTCAGAAGCGTCTTACCTGGGATAAGAAGGACTGGTCTATTGCTCAGTGGTCCAAAGTCCTGTGTTCAGATGAAAGTAAATTTTGCATTTCATTTGGAAATCAAGGTCCTAGAGTCTGGAGGAAGAGTGGAGAGGCACTCAATCCAAGTTGCTTGCGGTCCAGTACGAAGTTTCCACAGTCAGTGATGGTTTGGGGAGCCATGTCATATGCTAGTGTTGGTCCACTGTTTTATATCAAGTCTAGAGTCAACGCAGCCATCTACCAGGAAATTTTAGAGCACTTCATGCCTCCCTCTGCTGACAAGCTTTATGGAGATGCTGATTTCATTTTCCAGCAGGACTTGGCACCTGCCCACACTGCCAAAAGTACCAATCCCTGGTTTAATAACCACAGTAAGGGTATGTTCACACGCACTGTTTTCAGACGTAATTCTGACATTTTACGCCTCGAATTACGCCTGGAAAAACGGCTCCATTACGCCTGCAAACATCTGCCAATTGCTTTCCATGGGTTTTACGATGTTCTGGCGCATAAAAGGATGCCCGCGTCAAAGAAGTGCATGTCACTTCTTGGGACGTTTTTGGAGCCGCTTTTCATTGACTCCATTGAAAAACAGCTCCAATAACGTCCGTAAAATACGCCGCAAAAAACGCGAGTAGTTACAAAAACGTCTAAAAATCAGGAGCTCTTTTCAGGCGAAAACAGCACCGTCATTTCAGACGTATTTTGCTACTGCGTGTGAACATACCCTAACACTGAGCTTAATTGGCCAGCAAACTCGCCTGACCTAAACCCCATAGAGAATCTATGAGGTATTGTCAAGAGGAAGATGAGAGACACCAGATCCAACAATGCAGACGAGCTGAAGGGCGCTATCAAAGCAACCTGGGCTTCCATAACACCTCAGCAGTGCCACAGGCTGATCGCCTCCATGCCATGCCGCAGTGATGCAGTAATTCATGCAAAAGGAGCCCCGACCAAATATTGAGTGCATATACTGTACATACTTTTCAGTACGTCAACATTTCGGTATTAAAAATCATTTTTCAAATTGGTCTTATTTAATATTCTAATTTCCTAAGAGACAAAATTTTGGGTTTTCATTAAGGGTATGTTCACACGGCAGAGTCCGTAACGGCTGAAGTTACGGGGATGTTTTCAGGAGAAAACATCCCCGTAATTTCAGCCGTAACGGCATGTGCAGGCGCTTGAACGCTGCGTCCATTACGGACGTAATTGCCGCTGCTTTTCATTGGAGTCAAAGAATAACGGCTCCAATTACGCCCCAAGAAGTGACAGGTCACTTCTTTGACGCGGGCGTCTATTTACGCGCCGTCTTTTGACAGCGGCGCGTAAATATACGCCTCGTGTGAACAGACAAACGTCAGCCCATTTCTTTCAATGGGCAGATGTTTGTCAACGCTTTCAAGCCGCATTTTTCGGACGTAATTCGGGGCAAAAACGCCCGAATTACGTCCGTAAAGTGTGTGTGTGAACATACATTAAAAAGAAAAAAAAATACTTGAAATAGATCACATGGATCCGTGAGCGCTGGTCCCTATCTCCTTTCTAGGAGACGCCAGCGCTCACTTCCGCTCCGGTCTGCTGTGTCCCGCAGGGTGCGCGCGCACACTCGTGCCCGCTCTTAAAGGGCCAGCGCGCGCACCTGTACAACAATCATCATTATCAACCACATGGTCAATAAGAAGGCCCCAGCCCTTCTGATCCTTGCCTGAGCATTGTTAGTTTATCCCGCCTGTCTTGCAAATGGTCCCTTAGTGTTTCCCATTCCAGTTGTTACCCGTGCCCTGTTACGTGATCCTGTATCCCGTGCTGTTTTTGTTCCTGTGCCTACTAGTGTTGGAGTCGTGTCTACTGCACCTGCTGTCGTTTACCATGTCCAGTGTCTTCCTCCACATCCAGTGTCGTCCGCCACGTCCAGCGTCTTCCGCCATGTCCAGCATCTTCCGCCACGTCCAGCGTCTTCTGCCCCGTCAAATGTCTTCTGCCACATCGGATACTGCCTGCCACGTCTGGCACTACCTGCTGCACCGACCTCCATCCGTGCTGAAGCCGCAGCCACTGTCTGGACTAGTTCAGGTACCCAAGTGTTGATGCAGAGCGATTAGATTTAGTAAACAGATCCTGTCTAGGTGTAGAAAGAACTTTATTTCTATGTACCTATAGTAGTCATTTAGGGTATCCCCTCTGTAGAAAATTAAAAGTCATGCTTTCTAATGACTGATCCAGATCTAATTGACCCTCAACAATGCGCTTAATTCTTATCATTTGGCTGTAGGGTAATGAACGAATTGTATTCATTGGGTGGCAGCTCTCAAATCTTAAAAGTGTATTTTTATCTGTTTCCTTAGTGTACAATTTAGTCCTAAGTGTCACATCCTCAATCATTACTGTGACATACAAAAATTTAATTGACTCCGCAGAGTAGACCATAGTAAACTGAATGTCATCATCAAGTGTACTTAGATGTTGATAAAACGCCATTAGAGAACTCTCAGCATCAGTCCAGATGAAGAAGATGTCATCTATGTATCTCCACCGCCTCAGAACATGAGTGAAGTGGTGGGATACATAGATCGACATCTCCTCCACCATGTCCATAAAAATATTTTCTTAAGACGGTGCCATGTTTGACCCCCATGGCCGTCCCCATGAGTTGTATGTAGTATTGATCTTCAAAGGTAAAATAATTTGATGTCAGAATAAGTTCTACCAGAGAAATAATAAATTCAAAAAGCTGGTGCTGAGTAATCCGAGGTACATAATCTATGCCTAACTGCTTCCATACCTTTACTGTGACTAATGGAAGTGTATAAGGATACGACGTCAAAGAACACTAAAAAGAAACCACGGGGTGGTGTCACATCTCTTAATTCAAGCAAAAAATCGGAAGTGTCCTTAATATACGATTTGGTATCCATGGCGAACACCCTCAGAACTTTGTCAACAAAGATAGAAATATTGCTAAGTAAGGATCCCTTCCCCGACACAATAGGGCACCCGGGGGGATTAATTAAGCTTTTGTGTATTTTTGGGAGTAAATACAGACAAGGTGTGATGGGATGTACAACAACAAGAAAATTCATCAGGGCCCGATCAATAATATCCTCCTCATAAGCTTGGTTAATTACGGTCTTAATTCTGCTGTAATGACAGGGATAGGGAAACAGACAAGTGAGCCCTAATCTACCCGCCACTCAGTCCCTGCCTACTTGCAACGACCCGCACTAGGCGACGGGGTACAACTGGGTGACGGTCCCTACACTCAGTAAGTGCACGACAGACAACTAGACAAGGAAACACAGAACAAAGGGAAACGGGGCAGTTGCCCACGGCAACACCGTGAGCAACAAGAGTAGTAAACGAGCCGAGTCAAACCAGGAGAGTACGAGGTACCAAACGCAGAGCAGAAGAGTAGTCAGTAAGCCAGGGTCAATACGAAGCAGGGACAAGTAGTTCAAGAAGCTGCAGCAGGGCCAGGAAACCAACAGAGAAGAATCACAAGCAAGGAGGAACAGGAAAGGCAGGTATAAATAGACAGAGGGCGGGAGCTAGCTCTGTCTGGCCAGGCTGTGATAGGCTCTCCCACTCCTAAGCCTGTCATCCTGAGTGGTGGAAGATGGAGTCAGTCTCACAGACATAGAAGCAGGTGCAGACTGATTACCTATGGGCGTGGATACAGAAGCTGTGTCTGGCAGATCCTTAACAGTACCCTCTAGAAGCCCTAGTAGCAAAGAAGTACCTAGTGCATTTTGAGGCCTCTTTTTTATTAGAATATATTTTAGGCAGCATGCCAGGTTTGAAGAGGTGTTGAGGTGCCAAAACAGTAGGAATCCCCCAATAGTGACCCCATTTTGGAAACTGCACCCCTCAAGGAATTAATTTATGGTTGTTGTTACCATTTTGACTGCACAGTTTTTTCACAGCACCTATTTGAATTGGGCTGTGAAATTAAAAAAAATGTCATTTTTTCCAATAAGATGACATTTGTGATCAAAATTTCTTATTTTCACAGGGAACAAAATATTCCATTTTGTTACACAATTTGTCCTTAGTGCGGCAATACCCCATTTGTGGTGATAAACTGCCGTTTGGGCCCATGGGAGGGCTCAGAAGGAAAGGAGCGCTATGTGTTTGTTGGAGTGCAGATTTTGCTGGATTGGTTTTCGGGTGCCATGTCGCAATTGCAGAGCCCCAGAGGTATCAAAGCAATGGAAACCCACCAGAAGTGACCCCATTTTGGAAACTACACCCCTCAAGGAATTCAAATATGGTTGTTGTTACAATTTTGACCGCACAGTTTTTTCACAGCACCTATTTGAATTGGGCTGTGAAATTCAAAAAAATGGAATTTTTTCCAATAAGATGTCATTTTTTATCCAAATTTCTTATTTTCACAGGGAACAAAATACCCCATTTTGTTGCCCAATTTCTCCTGAGTGCAGCAATACCCCATTTGTGGCGATAATCTGCCGTTTGGGCCCATGGGAGGGCTCAGAACGGAAGGACCACCATTTGGCCTACTGGGGATTTTCTGTTGCGAAGTCATGTATGCAGAAGCCCCTGAGGTACCAGTACAGTTGAAACCCGCAAGAAGTGACCCCGTTTTAAAAACGACACCCTTAAGGCATTCATCTAGAGGTGTAGGGAGCATTTTGACTGGAGACATACACCCCATAAACTGTAATGTTGGTTCTCATGGGTACGGCAATACCCTCAATGTGGCTATTAACAGCTGCCTGGGCACACAGCAGGGCTCAGAAGGGAAAGATAAGGGCGGATAAGCTGTGCGGATTACATCAGGGTAAGTAAAATTGGGGTAAATTATAAACCAAGGGATGTATGATACATTTTAAAACACTTTCATACAGAGCTCTGGTTTTTCGTGACACGTGTCACATTGATATATTGTGTCCTCCCTTATCCCCCTCTTATAGCAGACTTTCGACCTCTTTTGACTTTTTCCCTTCTTGCCAGTTTGGGGAACTTCTCCTGGAAAGTGTTGCTCTTGTGCGATGCGTGTGGCCTCGTTTCCAGAAGTACTGGGTGCCGCCCCCCTTCCTGGTCCCTAAAGATTAGGTTCTTGATAATCACCTCTTGAAATTCCAGGAAAGTTCCCCTCTGGCCTGTACATCGACATAGCACATACACATTGTACAAAGCCATCGGTATGATGTGCACGGCCAGCTTCTTATACCACACCATATGGCGCTGTAGGGCTTCAGGACTTGATCTGACAAGTCCACCCCTCCCATGTACCTATTGTAGTCCAGGATGCAGTCTGGTTTGGGGGTCTCTGTACTGGTACATGGGTACTGGTGTGACATCTCCCTTGTCCTTGTACTTGACACACAATATGTTGCTGCTAGATTGTGCCCTGCTCTCACCCCTTCTTGTTTGCCCAAGCAGAGTCTTAGGGAGGCCTCTCAGATTTCTTCTAGCAGTGCCGCATGCCGCAGGACTGGAAGCGAGGCAGTTGAAGAGTGGGACGCTGGTATAAAAATTATCCAGGTAGAGGTGGTAACCCTGGTCCAGCAGTGGGTGCACCAAATCCCCCACAGTTTTTGCATTAACTCCCAGTAAGGGGGGGGGGGGGCATTATGGGGGTTGAATACTGGTGTCCTTCCCTTTATATATCCTAAATTTGTAAGTATACCCTGATGCACTCTCACACAGATTATACATCTTCACGCCATACTTTGCCCTCTTACCCGGCAGGTACTGGCGGAATTGAAGCCTCCCTTTAAAATGTACCAAGGACTCCTCAATAGAAATACACTTCTCGGGCATGTATGCTTAGGAAAACCGGGCACAGAAACGGTCTAATAGGGATCTCCGGTTATACAAACGGCGAAAATTGGGGTCATCTCGGGGTGGGCATGGCATATTATCAGTATAATGTAAGAAGCAAAGTGTTGCCTAATTTATTTATTTTTTTGGGTTCCAGTTCAGTTCTGAAGTTGTTTTGAGGGGCCTATATATTAGAAACCCTATCAAACACCCCATTTTAGAAACTAGACCCCTCAAAGTATTCACAACAGCATTTAGAAAATGTATGAACACTTTAGGTGTTTCACACGAATTTAGAGCAAAGTAGAGGTGACATTTACATTTATTTTTTTTTGTCAGAAAATCCTATTTTTACCATTTTTTTTATAACACAAAAGGTTTTATCAGAGAAACGCAACTTAATACTTATTGCCCAGATGCTGCAGTTTTGAGAAATATCCCACATGTGGCCATAGTGCGGTAATGGACTGAAGCACCGGCCTCCAAAGCAAAGGAGCACCTAGTGGATTTTGAGCCCTCCTTTTTATTAGGCTCCATGTCCGGTTTGAAGAGGTCTTGTGGTGCCAAAACAGTGGAAAACCCCCAAAAGTGACCCCATTTTGGAAACTAGACCCCTTGAGGAATTCATTGCAGTTTTCATGGAGTGCATGTCACTTTTTGATCAGTTTTTATTCTATTTTTAAGTGGCGTGGTGACTAAAAAACAGCAATTCTACTATTGTTTTCTTATTCAAATTTTTTTACAGCGTTCACCGTGCGCTATAAATGACATTCACTTTATGTGGGGCGATAAGATTACGGTGACACCAGATGTTCATAGTTTTTTTTATGTCTTATGGCGTTTGTACAATAAAATACTTTTTGTAAAAAATCATTTACTTTTTGTGTTACCTTATTCTAAGAGCCATAACTTTTTTTATTTTTCCATTCAAGAAAGCCGTGCGAGGACTTATTTTTTGCATAACGAACTATAGTTTCGATCAGTACCATTTTTAGGTACATGCGACTTTTTGATCTCTTTTTATTCCATTTTTTGGGAGGTGAAGTGACCAAACAATTGTGATTCTGGTACGGTTTATTATTATTTTCTTTTATGGCATTTACCGCGTGGGATAAATAACAAAATAATTTTGTAGTTCAGGCCGTTACGGACACGGCAATACCGATTATGTATAGTTTGTTTGTTTATATATTTTTATTAATAATAAAGGACTGATAAGGGAAAAGGGGGGATTTTTACTTTTATTACTTTTAAAACTTTTATTTTCTTATTTTTACACATCTTTTTTTGACTTTTTTTTTACTTTATTACTTTGTCCCACTAGGGGACTTGAGGGCAGGAGGTCCTGATCGCTATTCTAATACACTGCACTACATGCGTAGTGCAGTGTATTAGAGCTGTCAGCTACTCACTGACAGCAAGCATAGTCGGTCCTGACTTTGTCAGGACCCACTAGGCTTCCGTCGATGGCATAGCCGGACGGCATTGTTTGGTGTCCGGTTGCCATAGTCACCATCGCCAGCCGATATCGTGTAGCAGGCTGGCGATTGTAGCTTAACCCCTAAAAAGCAGTGATTGCTATCGAACACGGCTTTTAAACGATAATTGTCCAACGGTCATTTGATCTGCGATTGTATTTGTTTTGATGGGGCGCTACTTGAGTAAGCCTTGCGTTACAGAACGACCAGCTAGGAGTAGTAGAATTTGTAATATGGCCCCATCACAATCCATGTCCATGATTGGAAGTATTTATAGTGATAGTCTAAGAGAAAATATTCTTGAGATAATTGTTTCCATATCCGCACTGAACACACAACTCACGCCTGAGCTGTTATTTGCAGATAAATGTTGTATAAACCATACAACCATATGCATTGTATATCTTTTATTTTGATAATCTTGTGAGTCCACAAGTGAATACATTCTTTATTTAGTTTTTTACATTTACAAGTTGTATTTAGGACAATCTCTACTAAAACATTTAACATAACTTTGGGTGTAGTTGACAAAGTATGATAAAATTATTAATGATTACTCATCAGACAGTTGATTTTATATTGTCCATTTTTATAGTAAGTTTACACAGGTTGGATTTGCTGCGGAAAACGATGCAGTAAATCTGACTTAGGCCTCATGCACACGATCATAGCCATGTGCATGGGTGTGATTTTCGGGTCGGCCAGCAGCGGACTGTCAGCTGCGAGCCGCCTGCAAATAACGGGCCATGCACATGGCTGCGGCTATTTTCAATGAGCCCGGGCCGCAGAACACGGCCGTAATAAGATATGTCCGTTCTTTCTGCGGTGTGGGCTCCCGGGCCATGCTTGGACCGTAAAAACTATGGTCGTGTGCATGGCCACATAGAAATGAATGGGGCCGCAATTCTCCCGTGGATTTTCGGGGCAACTGCGGCCGCAAAAGCACGTTCGTGTGCATGAGGTCTTAGGTACTGTAGGGAACTCCGGACAAAAGTTTACTCCAAATCGTGTTTGATTTGGTGCAGATTTTTGACCAGATTTGCCGCTGCAGATGAGATCAGGGGGGAATAGGGGATTTTAAAAAAAGGCCATACTCACCTACTCGATCAATCACTGCACCCCCTCCTGGGATGACGTTGCTTTCCATGTGACCTGCTGCATCCTGTGATTGGCTGCAGTGGTCACATGGGATGAAATGTCATCCCAGGAGGCTGGCTGTACAGAGAACAACCCAGTAGAGCAGTGAGGCATTGCTACTGGATCGCCAGAGGGAGAAGTATGTCTTGTTTTTATTTTAAAGTAAAATAAAATCCTTTTTCTTGCTTGTTATTTTTCCTGTGGCGTCTCAGCTTTTCTGCAGGGTAACTCCCGACACTGTTGATCATTTGCTGCAGATTTTTCCTTTCTCATTTAACTCAATGGGGAAATCTGAAACAAATGCGCAACCATTTTGCAGCATAAAGTGACATGTTGCAGATTAAAAATTCTGCACCGCAGTTCAATTTCTGCAGCAATTTTATTACATGTAAACAGCCTAAGTAAGTATTAAGGGCACATTCACACGTGGCGGAATTGCTGTTGAATACCGCTGCGGACAGTCCGCAGTGGAATTCTGCAGCAGCCGTTTTTTACATTTGTTTCTATACATTTTTAGGAAACTTAGTTCAGACGTTGCAGAAAATAACTGTGCGGAAATCATGCTGCGGTGCCGAATTTCCCCTCCGCAGCATGCTCCTGACGTTGCGGAGAAGAAGCGGAATTTCACTGTGTATTTCAGCCTTTGCAATGCAAAAACTGAAATCTGTGGCAAGTCCGCTGTGATATCTGCAACGTCTGAATTACCTCTCAAGTATGCAAATGTTGGGGCAGATTCGTTGCGTAATTGCCCCAAATCTGCACCAACATTTGCAGCGGAA
Source organism: Rhinoderma darwinii (assembly GCF_050947455.1). Lineage (NCBI taxonomy): Eukaryota > Metazoa > Chordata > Amphibia > Anura > Rhinodermatidae > Rhinoderma > Rhinoderma darwinii. Next base: position 296,561,789 of record NC_134688.1, on the reverse strand, counting down.
AAATTCTGCCACGTCTGAACGTGCCCTAAGTTTTAAAAACTATCTGGAAAAATAAATAGTAACTTGCCCCTTAATTATATTTTTATAGGTAAAATTTAGAATTTTAAATCAACCAATCAGTAATCAAACAACGGACTGAACCATAGATGGGTGGATAAAATAAAAGAGCAGGTAAACTGCAGCAAAATGCTTAAAAAAAAGAGAAGAGAACAGCGAGACGCAGAACTTTCAATTTTTCATGTTTTTAATTGTATGGCTGCCTTTCTATATCATATTTTTTTATTTTGGTGACTCTTACCTGTTTTTGTAGTGGTACATTCCACTGTTTGTTGGCAGAGTTGGGCTCAGTTGCTATGACAACTATGATGCTGCAGCACTGGTCAGTTCAACTGCCACCCTACAGACCGCTTGATGCCATTACAAGACCAGCGCTGTGACCCTACAAATTGTATCGAGACGATGCTGTTTCTCACTCTACCCTGTTTCTGGACTGTAAGGTGAATACAGATGCCACCCAGACACCAGCATGTCTACTAAAAGTGTTGGTACAGAGCTAAGTGCCCTCATTTCACTACTAAATATTCCAGACCCCGTCATCCAGTGTAAAAGTGGCCATGCATGGGAAGTCACCCTCCAATAATGTCTATGGGAGATACGGTAACAGCTGAGCATGATTCATCCTAGGGACCAGTGGTGTCCCATTGGTCAAACTCCCACCAATAAAACACATATCAAATTAATCTTCCTCAAATGTCCTTCACAGGAAAAAAAAAAACTATATAATATCTCATGTGATTCCCTAAAGCTCATATTTTGTATGCCTTTTTTCAGAAAAAATAAAAATAAAACATGAAATCACCTTTTTTAAAAAAAAAACAAAACAAATTTTATGGTTATAATGCTGGTCACTGGCTACTCATTTTCAATAGGGAAAGACCACCGAAGAACCGCCAGAGATCAAATTCGGAGATCATTTATAATTAGTGGGAACAAAGTGAGTAATGATTTATACAGGAACACTGTGCGAGATTTATTAAAACTAGTGCAAGGGAAAAGTGAAACGGTTGCCCATGGCAACCAATCAAATTCCAGCTGCCATTTCTCAGTGGCCCTTTGGAAAATGAAAGCAATGACCTGATTGGTTACTATGGACAACTGCTCCACTTTACCTTGCCCAGTGAGCTTGTATAAATTTGTTTTCAGTTTGCTCCCTCTTGTGGCATCCTTGTGCTGCAACTTGATTTTTTTTATTAAACGTATGTTTTAGCTGTTTTTAAATATTTTTTATGTTGACTTTTATGAAACATTTTCTATAATTTTTCAGATGCGGCCTTCATATATCCTCTATACTTAGAAGCTGTATCGTTCACTAACACCCAAATCTGTCACTCAGCTGAAATGACGGCTCAGCAGAGAGCGGGTGTTGATCACATCTAAATTGTTCAGCTTAGATGTGATCAATATTATCGGGATCCTGTGTGTTAAAGACACACAGGACCCACTCAACCGTCAGTTCAGCTGAGTGATGGATACGGCTGATAGCGAACAAAGCAGCATAAGTAGCAAGACTTGAAGAAATGGATAATAGTCCCATATATCAGAGAACCCATATAGTGGGCTAGATAGCAGAAAGCCACCAACTTTGTAATCTCCACAAAAAGGAACAATGTTCTTGCAGCTGAATGAGCCCTCTAGACCTCTGGGCCCTATTGCAGCTGCTATGGCTGTTACGGCTATAGTTACACCAATGTATGTACCTCAGCACCATGAATCTGTTTGCAAATCATGAAATGAAGGTAGAATTAGGCCAGACAATGCTGTTAGGAAATGTCATGATCTTTTTGTTTCACAGCATTTGAGCACCATGGCTGGCACTATGCATCGGCTCAGCTGGCCACTTATTGTTTAAAGTGGCAGCATGGCTGACACTATTTATGGCTTTAGCAGGCACTTTTTATGTGGCAGCTGGTAGGCAATGTGGTAGACAATGTATACCATGGTAATGCAACTGGGTTACTGTGGCTTCTAAAACATTTATTTTTTGTGCCCTGCTAGAGTCGAGACTTTGATGTGCCGAAGAGTAAATTCGTAGCTGTAAGAACACTTCACAAAGGTCTAGCCCTGACAAAAATGAAAAGCAAAGCGAACCACCTCAACCGTAAGTCACTGGATTTAAAGGAATTGTCCGTACACGTTTTTTTTTATATATACTAACGACCCATCCACAAGATAGGTTATCAGTATATGATCGGAGGGGGCCCGACACCCGGACTCCGCACCGATCCGCTTTTTCGGCTGCCTCTGGAAGTTATGCAGTGGTCAGTGCCGGAAGCAGATGGCTTCATACACAGGATAACGGCCATGCTGCAGAACTGCTGCTTTGCTCCTATTCAAGTGATTAGGAGCAGAGCTGCAGTACTACAGCATGGCTGCTATACGGTGTACGAGTCATCTGCTTCCGACACCGGGCACTGTATAACATCCGGTGCCCGGAGGAAGCCGGAACAGTTGTTTGGTTCGGGGTCTGGGTGTCGGACCCCCACCCATCATATACCGATAACCTATCTTATGGAAAGGTCATGAGTATGGAAAACCGTCCCATGCCCCGACAACCCCTTTAACCCGTTAGTGACCGCCAATACGCCTTTTCATAGCGGCCACTAATGGGCTTTATTCTGATGCATATGCCTTTTCACGGCGCTTCATCAGAATAAATAAACAGAGCAGGGAGCCGTTACATCTCCCTGCTCTCAGCTACCGGAGGTAGCTAGAAGGCTGGGGGCAACCCTGCTCGAACGGGTGTGATCGATATCAGTATCGATCTCACCCGTTTAACCCCTCAGATGCGGCGCTTAATAGCGAGATGGCCGAGTGTCTGTGTCTCCGATGGCAGCTGGGGGCCTAATAAAGGCCCCCAGGTCTGCTTGTAGTGAATGCCTGCTAGGTCATGCCAGAGGTATGGCCTAGCAGATGCCTGTCCGTTTTAAACGGACAGGTAGTAGAACACTGTAATACAAAAGTATTGCAGTGTATTATAAAAGCGATCGGAGGATCGCATATTAAAGTCCCCTAGTAGGACTAGTAAAAAAGTATAAAAAAAGTTTCATAAAGTTAATTTAAAAAAATGTGAAAAAAAATGACAAACACACTTTTTCCCCTTACAAAATGCTTTACTATTGAAAAAACAAAATAAAGTAAAAAAGTTACACATATCTGGTATTTCTGCGACCGTAACGATCCCCACTATAAAACTCTTACATCATTTAACCCGCACGGTGAACGGCGTAAAAAATAATATAAAAAACAATGGAAAAATTGCTGTTTTCTGTGAATCCTGCGTTAAAAAAATCTGATAAAAAGTGATCAAAAAGTCGCATCTACTCCAAAATGCTACGAATAAAAACTATAAGTCGTCCCGCAAAAAAAAGCATACAACTCATACAACTGCATCGTCGGAAAAATAAAAAGTTATTGCTCTTTAAATATGGAGACACGAAAACAAATAATTTTGAGAAAAAAAAGGTATTTAATGCGTAAAAGTAGTAAAACATACAAAATCTATACATATTTGATATTGTTGCAATCGTAACAACCCGCTGAATAACGATATTGTGTTATTTATACCACACGGTAAATGGCGTAGATTTAGAATGCAAAAAAAGAGTGGCGAAATTTCAGTTTTTTTCCGATTCTCCCCCAAATAAGGTAATAAAAGTTAATGAATAAATTATACCCCAAAATGGTGCTATTAAAAAACACAACTTGTCCTGCAACAAGACCTTATACAACTATGTTGACGCAAAAAAAAGTTATAGCTCTTGGAATGCGACGATGGAAAAACGTAAAAGATGGCTTGGTCATAAAGGTCTAAAATAGGCAGGTCTTTAAGGGGTTAATGTTTTTTTGTTTCATTTTTTTACTATGCATTTCCCTGCACATGATCAATATTATAATTATTATGATATGCCTAGTCTGCATTGTGATGATGCCCTTTATGTCTCTTTATTTGGCCAGTCCATTTATATATAATCTAAAAATGTCATTTAGTAAAACATGAATGGAAAACGCCATGGTTTCTATAATAATAGGTATGTGGAATAGTATAACGTGCATTTGTTGCATAGTAATACAAGGGAAAACAGGGCTACTTCAAGTTGATGGGAAAATACCATAGTAAAAAATGCAACAACACTCCAATGGATAAACCATACAGTTTATGGCTGCATTGTGTGAATAGAATTTTGCAAAACCCTATTCACAACAATGACACATTTACCGCAAGTAATAACCTTGTTATGTAAATGTACTGTAGCGTAAAACTGAAAAGTAGAAAGCATCTGCGATCCTCAACTGCATGTAAGAGAGAAGAACATCAGCCAACACAAGTTCATTAAAAGATTGTCCCATCAAAGACGAGAAAGGAGGAAGGGAAATGGAATATTACATAGTGACAAGTCAAATGAATGGCTATTTATGTTATGTATAGACGACTCCAGTCCTCCACAACAGGAACCGCTTTAACATATTGTCTCTCCATTTTGGCTCATAGACTGGGGGTTCCTGAGCGTCTAATCACCTTCTATATCTTCTTCATATACATGTCTTCATGAGACAACCCCTGTAAACCGCACGTCCAGTATAGAAAACCTATATGTAGACATATCAGAGGTTTTCATCACTGGGGTGGAGTCTCTGATACCTCCCACCATTCCCTAGAAAGAAGATGCTTGTAGCTCATTGGTGTCTCAGGAGAGATGAAGCCTGTAGACTTGCATCATAGTCTATCCATTGTTTTTAGCTCACCCATGTAAATCCATAAAAAGTTGTCAGGATGATGAAAGCTTTTCATATGTCTCTGTGACATATCAGAAGTATTATATAACGGAAGGTACTTTATAAAGGTTTTGTTTTTTTCAAATGGTAAATGATTGCTGGGATATGCCATAATTTACTGATAGCTGAAGCTTCCTGGGACCCTACTGATCCCTGCAACGAAAGAGCTGCAATGATAAGAAAGCGCAGAGGCTCCTTTGGGGAATGAAATATTGTCATTCATGGAGGTTCAATGTCACGTTATATTTCCCCTATACAGATCAATACTACCCTGAGTTATGTCATATTCAAGGCCACTACTGCCCAGAATAATACCACAATGATAACACTGAGGACAACCCTTACTCTGTGCACTGATGCACGGATGAGCTGGCTTCTCTAGAGCTCAGTGGAAATAGGTTTGTCTGTACAGCAACCAGGACAAGTCTGCAGCCGCTCAGACAGCTCCTTGCTCCCCTTTACATATTGCATCTATTTACAGAGGCAGAATTGGAATACATTATATATTACTTATCACTTTAGGTGCTGACACTTTTTAACATTTATTTACATTAGTACAGAATTACTTCAACTAATACTGCCATTCAGTAACCAAGCAGCAGTGTCCTAGTCACTTACTAGGACTGAATGTTGTAACACCCCAAATCAGAGTTCAAATAATATCACCATCCCATGCCAAAACGATCCTGCTATAGAGCGCCAAAAATGGGCACTTTATAGTAAGGCCTTACATTTCTAGAGTAAAATCAACTGAAAATGCCTGACTAAAGCCACAAGGAAGTGCTGTAATACCGCCCAGCGAAATGAATTCTGTAATAATAGAAATTAAAGTTACTTTGTAATATACATCGTATTGAAATTTTGTTCCATATAGCAGCTACAAAAAGAACAGAATAAGCTTAATCTACTTCCTTGAGTTTTAAGTCAACAAATCCTTGTTCCCTCAATTATTCTGTGTTCGACAAAAAGTAAAAAAAAACAACGTATCAGGATTGATTGATATTGCTACAATATGTCATGAAGATGTACTTAGTGGCGGTGTGACTGCTAGGACTGCCGCCTGTGAAGAGAATAATGCTGCATCTGCACTGTGTAGCGTCCATGGCCGCGGGCCGTCGGGTTTACTCACCTCCCGACGCCCGCAGCTATGAATCTGTGAGTGCTGGCCTCAGTCTCCCTCCTAGGAGATGCCAGCACTCACTTCCGCTCTGTTCGGCTGGGTCCCGTAGGGTGCGTGCGCACACTCGTCCCCGGCCTCAAAGGGCCAGCGCGCGCAATTAGGAAATCGTCATCACCATCAACTGCCACGATTTCCTGGTCTATAAGAAGGCCTCTGGCCTTCTAATCCTTGCCTGAGCGTTGTTAGTCTTTCCCAGTCTGTCTCTAAAATGGTCCCTTAGTGTCTCCCGTTTCAGCTGTTACCCGTGCCCTGTTACCGTTCCTGTATTCCGTATTGTTCCTGTGCCTACCAGCGTTCAAGTGTCTTCTGCCACGTCAAGTGACATCTGCCACGCCAAGTGTCATCTGCCACGTCAAGTGCCATCTGCCACGTCAAGTGCCTTTTGCCACGTCAAGGGCCTTCTGCCACGTAAAGTGCCATCTGCCACGTCAAGTGCCAACTGCCACCTCAAGTATCTTCTGCCATTCCAAGTGCCATCTGCCACGTCAAGTGCCATCTGCCACGTCAAGTGTCTTCTGCCACGCCAAGTGCCATCTGCCACGTCAAGTGCCATCTGCCACGTCAAGTGTCTTCTGCCACGCCAAGTGCCATCTGCCACGTCAAGTGTCTTCTGCCACGCCAAGTGCCATCTGCCACGTCAAGTGCCATCTGCCACGTCAAGTGTCTTCTGCCACGCCAAGTGCCATCTGCCACGTCAAGTATCTTCTGCCACGCCAAGTGCCATGTGCCACGTCAAGTGCCATCTGCCACGCCGAATGCCATCTGCCACGTCAAGTGTCTTCTGCCACGCCAAGTGCCATCTGCCACGTCAAGTGCCATTTGCCACGTCAAGTATCTTCTGCAATGCCAAGTGCCATCTGCCACGTCAAGTGCCATCTGCCACGTCAAGTGTCTTCTGCCACGCCAAGTGCCATCTGCCACGTCAAGTGCCTTCTGCCACGCCAAGTGCCATCTGCCATGTCAAGTGTCTTCTGCCACTCCAAGTGCCATCTGCCATGTCAAGTGTCTTCTGCCACGCCAAGTGCCATCTGCCACGTCAAGTGCCATCTGCCACATCAAGTGCCATCTGCCACGTCATGTATCTTCTGCCATGCCAAGTGCCATCTGCCACGTCAAGTGCCATCTGCCACGTCAAGTATCTTCTGCCACGCCAAGTGCCATCTGCCACGTCAAGTGCCTTCTGCCACGCCAAGTGCCATCTGCCATGTCAAGTGTCTTCTGCCACGTCAAGTGCCATCTGCCACGTCAAGTGTCATCTGCCACGCCAAGTGCCATCTGCCACGTCAAGTGCCATCTGCCACGCCAAGTGCCATCTGCCATGTCAAGTGTCTTCTGCCATGCCAAGTGCCATCTGCCACGTCAAGTGCCATCTGCCACGTCAAGTGCCATCTGCCACGTCAAGTGCCATCTGCCACGTCAAGTGTCTTCTGCCACGCCAAGTGGCATCTGCCACGTCAAGTGTCTTCTGCCACGCCAAGTGGCATCTGCCACGTCAAGTATCTTCTGCCATGCCAAGTGCCATCTGCCACGTCAAGTGTCTTCTGCCATGCCAAGTGCCATCTGCCACGTCAAGTGTCTTCTGCCATGCCAAGTGCCATCTGCCACGTCAAGTGCCATCTGCCACGTCAAGTGCCATCTGCCACGTCAAGTGTCTTCTGCCACGCCAAGTGGCATCTGCCACGTCAAGTGTCTTCTGCCACGCCAAGTGCCATCTGCCACGTCAAGTGCCATTTGCCACGTCATGTATCTTCTGCCAGGCCAAGTGCCATCTGCCACGTCAAGTGCCATCTGCCACGTCAAGTGCCATCTGCCACGCCAAGTGCCATCTGCCACGTCAAGTGCCATCTGCCACGTCAAGTGTCTTCTGCCACGCCAAGTGGCATCTGCCACGTCAAGTGTCTTCTGCCACGCCAAGTGCCATCTGCCATGTCAAGTGTCTTCTGCCACGCCAAGTGCCATCTGCCACGTCAAGTGCCATCTGCCACGCCAAGTGCCATCTGCCATGTCAAGTGTCTTCTGCCACGCCAATTGCCATCTGCCATGTCAAGTGTCTTCTGCCACGCCAAGTGGCATCTGCCACGTCAAGTGCCATCTGCCTCGTCAAGTGCCATCTGCCACGCCAAGTGCCATCTGCCACATCAAGTGCCTTCTGCCACGCCAAGTGCCATCTGCCATGTCAAGTGTCTTCTGCCATGCCAAGTGCCATCTGCCACGGCAAGTGCCATCTGCCATGTCAAGTGTCATCTGCCACGTCAAGTGTCTACCGCTTCATCGGATACTGCCCGCCACGTCTGGCGCCACTTGCCGCACCTGCCTCCATCCGTGCTGAAGCCACAGCCACCGCCTGGACTATTTCAGGTACCCTAGCATTACTGTCTGCCATTTACTTCCGCTTAGACTGTGACCTGGTCAGCTGCCTCCCCGCTACGGCGGAGCGGCCTAGTGGGTCCACATACCCTGTGTCCGTGACCCACTGGTTGGATTGACGCTGCTCCTTCCGCTATGTCTGGCATTTCTTGACCAGTGTTATTTTAGGCTGTCAGACATTATACTTGTTGGCATGTCCTAGACATATGCCAGTAATTATGATAAGTAAACAACACTTACATGTAATAATATCGAGGTTACACTATAATAATAATAATGTAGTTGTCCAACCCCATGACAATTCTTACATGTGTTTACAATAACAAAAGAAGTAATACTCATCTTACCAATACCCTGCCACTCCTGTTCCGACGCTTTCATTGTCCCCCGGCCGATATCTGTTCAGCTATAATGTGTCGACAAGACATGTGACTGCTGCAGACATTCACTGACTGCAAAGGTAAACCCAGAGGTGTCGACATATCACCACTACAGCCAGTGATTGACTACAGTGGTCACATGTCATGTCGACCCATCATTGCTGAGGTCGGAGAAACAGAGAGTAGCAGGCAACCAGGGACACGCCAGTATGGGAGCAAAGGGGATTAAAAAAAATTGTATTTCTAGTTTGTTTTTTTTATTGGTAAGGTGAGTATAACTATTTTTTACATTTTATTGGTATGGTGAGTGTTGCTCCATTTATTTTGTTATACCTATGTTAGTTGTTTGAAATTGTTTTTATTTTAGCCTGTTTGTTTTAAAATTATGGATGAACAGAATTACTGAGTTTTGATTCTAGGCTATTGCAAATATACTGTTTGCTTCTTTACGAGTAAAGCAAAGAGTTAATAATGATGACAATTTTGTTGGAGAAATGGATGAAGGTTTATTTGTATATTGGGCTTACAGGAATATTCACCATCTTAAATATATATGACATATATTAAGCGACAGCCTTACCAAGCGGGTATGCTATCAGGGATCTCCCGTCCTCAAAATAAGTGCGGGTCCTACAGCTATTACCCGCATCCAGACATTTATACTCTGGATATGCCATAAATATCTAAGATGAGAATATCCTCTTAAAGGGAATGTGTTGTTAGCAAAACATGTTTTTTTTTTTTTAGTTAAACAGTTAGTGTATAAGTGATTAAACATTGTTCTAATTTTTATTTTATTTTTCACGGGTCAGGAAATATTATAAATTGGATTCAATTTATAATATTTCCCAGCACTGGTCACTAGATGGAGCCATTCCCAAAATTGCAGCATTGCATGCGGTAAAGCAACCACATTGCTTTATGCTGCAAAATTGGGTAAAAATCCCTCGCTCTAGTGAGCTCTCAGAATCCCCCCCTCCTTTATCCTGGCTAGTGCCGGGATAAACGAGGGGTTTGAACGGTCTAACCTCCTACACTGTGTGTCGCCATTTTTTGAGCTAACACAGTGTAGTAGGTTTACATACACTAGTAAAACACACTGAAACACGAACATACATAGAAATCACTTACCTGCTCCAGTCGCCGCCGCTCCCTCTGGTCCATCCGCTCCGTCTGCTGCCGCTGCTCCAAGTGCACAAGTCCGGAAGCCGCGACCGGAAGTAGTAATCTTACTGTCCGGCCGCGACTTCCGGTCCACAGGAAAATGGCGCCGGACGGCGCGCATTTCAAATTGAACTGTGTGGGAGCGGCGCATGCGCCGTTCCCACACAGCGGCGTACACGATAGTGGATGGAACGGGCCCCGTTCGCAGTCCCTATGGGACTGGAGCTGCCGTATTCCATGTCTGTATGTGTCGTTAATCGACACATACAGAAATGGAAAAAAAAATGGCAGCCCCCATAGGGAAGAAAAAGTGTAAAAATAAAAAAAAGTAACACACAAACACACAAATTAATCCAAACGTTTTTAATAAAGCACTAACATCTTTAACATATTAAAAAAAAATTTTTGGTGACACTGTTCCTTTAAGGGCGATGTCTGAAGCGGTGCCAAAACTTTAGAGATAAAAAAACCCGGACTGAAGCAGATTGGGAGAGTTTATGTGGGAAAATTAATTGTGTCGATTTAGGATATCCAGGCCGTGTACGTTTTCCAATGTGTAGCTATCATGTGTGTTACTAAAAAATCTATACATTTTGTATCTGTAGAGCTATAAAAAAAAAGTTAGAATGTAAAGGGGTGTACTCTTCTGGCTGAATTACGTTTTCTGCGTTTTCCGGTTTACTATAACAAAAAAAATGGTTATTCTTCGTATCGTTTTCAGAAATGTTTTATAGTTGCAATCTTGTCATGTCAATGTTGTCCTCTCATTTATTTTTGATTGGTTGTATATAATCATGGAGATTTTATCTAGATTTTTTACCAGAGTAGTATGTGATATCTGATAGACAGGGATTTGAAACTATGTTTTTAGGAATTCTGGACTAACTGGTTTGCTGGATGATGAGGTCCTAAGGCCTCATGCACACGACCGTATTTTTTCCCACCCGTAAATACTGGCATAAATACGGGTCCAGTGTCACATGTATTCGACACGTTTTGCACCAGTATTTACGGACCCGTGCCCGTAAATACGGTTCCGGAATCACCAGTATTCTACCCGTATTTACAGGCACGTTTTCGATGCAAAATTGCACTGCACTAATCGGCAGCCTCTTCTCTCTATCAGTGCAGGATAGAGAGAAGGGGCAGCCCTTTCCGAGGTAAAAGTAAAAGACATTCATACTTACCCGGCCGTTGCCTTGGTGACGCGTCCCTCTCTTGACATCCAGCCCGACATCCCTGGATGACGCGGCAGCCCATGTGACCGCTGCAGCATGTGATTCGGACTGGAGGAAGCAGGAAGTTCTCGGTAAGTATGAACGTCTTTTTTTTACAGGTTGCTCTATATTCTGATCGGAATTGACTGTCCAGGGTGCTGAAAGAGTTTCTGCCGATCAGTTAACTCTTTCAGCACCCTGGACAGTGACTATTTACTGACGTCGTCTAGCAACGCTCCCGTAATGACGGGTGCACACATGTAGCCACCCGTCATTACGGGAGCTCCATAGACTTCTATGGGCTGCCCGTGCCGTTATTACGGCCTGAAATAGGACATGTTCTATCTTTTTCAACGGCACGGGCACCTTCCCGTAAGAAAACGGGAAGGTACCTGTGGCCAATAGAAGTCTATGAGCCCGTTATTACGGGTCGTAATTACGACCCATAATAACGGGAGTTTTTACGGTCGTGTGCATGAGGCCTTAGCTATGAGAACTTGACTGTTTGCTGCTATTTACAATAAGTGACGCCAAAGATTAGTAAAGACACTAATTTTGGAGATGGAGAGGCAAGGCTGAAGGGGAGGAGGAGGCCTTTACTTAAACATAGCAATACTTGTGTCGTTATGTTCAAAAGTCTTATCTAGTAAGTTTCCAACAGCTCTGTATCTTTTTGTCCAAGTTCTTCACCTACCCACTATCTGACCAATATAATAGAAGTAGCATTATTTACTCACCTAATATTCCAAGAGCTGAATCCATTATTTTGATCTAATTTTCAATGGAGGTGTCTGGTCAGAAGTGGTTTGTTTTATTCAGTTATTGGGCCCTCCTTGGATATTGTTGCGGTATGTGTAGCGGAATGACTTAGGGCAAGTCCCTTTAGCTGGATTTGGTCAGGGCAATAAAGAGAAATTTAATTCTTATGCTATTGCTCCACTCTCTCTCTCGGTATAATAGTCTGATCTGAGATGGTATCATGTTTGTTTTTGAGAAATGTCAGAGACCAATAACTTTGGAAGGTATTGGGAATAGAGATGTCTGCTTTTTTCAAAATTCCATGTAAGTGTCATGGCATGACACCAATTGCTGGTTAGGAAGTCATATAGGTTGATTTTACATGATGATGTTCACTATTTTTTTTAGTCTTTGAAACCAGTGACGCCACGGGGACTTGGTTTTGGTAAATTTGCCACAGGTCTCTCCTCTGTTTCCCAGAATAGTAGGTAAAATCTTATAGACAGGGGTTTGAAACTATTTTTTTTAAAAATTCAGGACTTAGGGGTCGTTCAGATATGTCCGGCTTCTGCTTCAGTTTACCTCCGGCGTGTTGAAGAAAAGCCGGAGCCAAACTGATGCTAGAACGGATCCCATAGTTTCTATGGGATCTGTTCTGACATGGAGGACATCAATTGTGGTGCCATGCGACGCTGGCCCCCCCTGGGAGCCGAATCTAAAAGCGTTACCTGCAGCGTTTTTGATTCCGGCTCCCAGGGAGGTCAGGCGCCATATTCTATCTATTTTAATGGTGGCAGGATGAACGCCAGGTGCTGCCGCATCCACATTCCGGCAGCACCCGATGGGAAAGTGGATGTGAGCTAGGAGCGGAATCCCCGGTCATAGCATTGCCGGGGATTCCGCTCCAGGTGGAGACCCTGACGACTACCCTCCTACCCAGGGCCGGCCTTAGGGGTGTGCGACCTATGTCATTGCACATGGTGCATCACCCCAGCAGGTGGAAGGGGGCGCTGCGCTAGCTCCCTTCCCCTGCTTGTTTCAGAAGTGCCTGGGCCCGGCGACTCAGCAGTCGCCTTTCCGCCCGGCTGCTTCTTCACTCAGTGGCGTCCCTACCGCTGTAGCAGCCACAGCGGCTGCTAGCTTTGACACCGGGCTTGAGGGCGCCCGTCGGTTGCGCCACTAGCAGTCGCTGCGGCTGCTACAGCAGTAGCGATGCCACTATAGCAGAGAAGGGAGGTGTCTCCCTGCTCTGCTATCTACTAGTGCCACAGTAGCTCCCTGAGGGAGCGGAATAGCCGTGTGTTTGGGATTCCGCTAATGGAGCGCTCCGCTTGATGTCTCTGTCCCTATGTGGACAGTGACATCAGGGGAAACTCCTGAAGCAGAATCCCCGTCCACAGCATTGCCGACTGTGACTGGGGATTCCACTCCAAGATAAGCCACTGATGTCACTGTCCATCAATGGACAAAGACAACAGGGGCTTCTCCCCGGCCACAGCGTCGGCAACGCTGTGTACGGTGATTCCGCTTTAGGAGTTGCCCCTGATGTCACTGTCCATATATGGACAGAGACATGAAGGGGAGTGCTCCAGGAGCGGAATACCCGGCCAAAGGGGGATTTCACTCCTTCAGTGAGCTACAGGCTAACTGCAGGAAGGGGAAGGGGTGCTATCTGTGTGGCACTACCTTCAAGGGGGCTATTGGCTGTGTGGCACTACCTTCAAGGGGGCTGTGGGTTGTGTGGCACTACCTTCAAGGGGAATGTGTGGCACTACCGACAAGGGGCTGTGTGGCACTACCTACGAGGGGGTTGTGGGCTTTGTGGCATTACCTACAAGGGGGCTGTGGCCTTTGTGGCACTACTTTCAAGGGGACTGTGTGGCACTACCTACAAGGGGGCTGTGGGCTGTTTGGCACTACCTACAAGGGGCTGTAGGCTGTGTGGTGCTACCTACAAGGAGGCTGTGGGCTGTGTGGCACTACCTACAAGGGGATTGTGTTGTGTGGCACTAACTACAAGGGAGCTGTGTGGTGCTACCTATAAAAGAGCTGTGTGTCGCTACCTACAAGAGGGCTGTGTGGCACTGCCTATAAAGGGACCTGCGTGGCACTACCTACAAGGGAGCTGTGTGGCTCTATCTACAGGGGGGCTGTGTGGCACTACCTACAAGGGGGCTGTGGGCTGTGTGGCACTACCTACAAGGGGGGCTGTGTGGCACTACCTACTAGGGGGTTGTGGGCTTTGTGGCATTACCTACAAGGGGGCTGTGGGCTGTGGAGCACTACTTTCAAGGGGACTGTGTGGCGCTACCTACAAGGAGGCTGTGGGCTGTTTGACACTACCTACAAGGGGCTGTAGGCTGTGTGGTGCTACCTACAAGGAGGCTGTGGGCTGTGTGGCACTACCTACAAGGGGATTGTGTTGTGTGGCACTAACTACAAGGGAGCTGTGTGGTGCTACCTATAAAAGAGCTGTGTGTCGCTACCTACAAGAGGGCTGTGTGGCACTGCCTATAAAGGGACCTGCGTGGCACTACCTACAAGGGAGCTGTGTGGCTCTATCTACAGGGGGGCTGTGTGACATAATCTACAGGGGGTACTGTGGCATTATATACAGAGGGCACTTCGGCATTATCTACAGGGGCATGTGTGGCACTATAAACCGGAAGGTGTGGCACTATCTAAAGAGGGCACTGCGGTATTATCTAAATGGGGTGTGTGGCACTATATACGGGGGGTGGCACTATAAATAGAGGGCACTGCGGTATCTACATGAGTGTGGCACTATCTACAGAGGGAACCTTGTCATTATTTACAGGAAGGTATTGCACTATATACGGGAGGGGGGGTGGTACTATCTACAGAGGGCACTGCGGTATTATCTACAGGGTGTGTATGGCACTATATACAGGGGCACATTTTCATAGCCTAGACTATGACAATATATACAGGAAGGTGTGGCACTATCTAAAGAGGACACTGCAGTATTATCTAAAGGGGGTGTTTGGCACTATGTACGGGGGGTGGCACTATCAACAGAGGGCACTGCGGTATCTACAGGGGGTGTGGCACTATCTGCAGAGGGAACCGTGTCATTATCTACAGGGGGTCTTGCACTATACTATCTTTAGAGGGCACTGCGACAAGGCTGAAGGGGAGGAGGCCTTTATTTGAACATAACAGTACTTGTGTTGTTATGTTCAAAAGTCTTATCAAGCAAATTTCCCATAGCTCGCTATCTTTTTGTCCAGATTCTTCAGTATAATAGAAGTAGCATTATTTACTCACCTAACATAAGCCAATGCCCGTAGTGGTGCCAAGGTTTTAGAGATAAAGAACCAAGACTAAACCAGATTGGGAGACCTTTTGTGTGAAGATAAATTGTGTAGACTTAGGATATTTGGGCCTTGTACGTTTTCCAATATGTAGCTATCATGTGTGCTACTAAAGAATCAATACATTTTCTATCTGTAGAGCTATAAAAAAAATAGTTAGATTGTAAAGGGGTATACACTTCTAGCTGAATTAATTCTTCTGCGTATACCTGTTTACTGTAAAAAAAAGTTTTTGGTATTTTTTTCAATTTTGTTTTATACTTGCACACATTTCATGTTAATGTTGTTCTCTCATTTGTTTTTGGTTGGTTGTGTATAATCATAGAGATTTTATCTAGTTTTTTAATTACATTTTTATATATTATTATTTTACATTGAAGTTATATGTACCTCAAATCATGATGGTCACATTGGTAATATGATGAGATTGCTATCATGTCACTGTGTCATTTCCATTATGTTCATCTAATTTCCAATGGAGGTGTCTGGTCAGAAGTGGTTTGTTTGGTTTAGTTGCTGGGCCCTCCTTGGATATTGGTGCGGCATGTGTAGTGGAATAATTTAGGGTAGGTTCCTTTAGCTGGATTTAATCATGCAATAAAGAGAGAGATAATGCTTATGTTATTGCTCTTCTTGTAAGGTAAAATTGTGTGGTCTGAGATGGTATCATGTTTGTTTTGGAGAAATACCAGAGACCAATAACCTTAAAAGGTATTGGGAATAGAGATGTCTGTTTTTTTCAAAATTCCATGTAGGTGTCGTGGTATGGCACCATTTGCTGGTTAGGAAGTCATATGAGTTTATTTTACATGATGGTGTTCAGTACGTTTTTTTTCAGTCTTTCAATCCAGTGAATTAACAGGCATTTTGTTTTAGTAATTTTGCAACCAGTCTCTTCTTCTGTGTACCAGGGTTATATGGGATATCTGATAGAAACGGGTTTGAAACTTTTTCTTAAGAATTCTGTCCTAACTGATTTCCTGATTGATGAGGTCCTAGGCTATGGGAACTTTTACTATTTGCTGCTATTTACAATACATGGCGCAAAGGATTGGTAAAGACACCAATTTTGGAGATGGAGAGGCGAGGCTGAAGGGGAGGAGGAGGCCTTAATTTGAACATAACAACTCTTGTGTTGTTATGTTCAAAAGTCTTATCTAGTAAGTTTCCCATAGCTCGCTATCTTTAATTCTAGATTGTAAAGGGGTATAAACTTCTGGGTGAATTAATTCTGTGTTTTCCTGTTTTCTGTGAAAAAGTTGGGATTTTTTGGTATAGTTTTCAATTTTGTTTTATACTTGCACACATTTCATGTTAATGTTGTCCTCTCATTTGGTTTTGATCAGTTGTGTATAATCATAGAGATTTTATCTAGATTATGTTACTATATTTTATGTTATTCTGTTACGCTGAAGTTATATGTACCTCAAGTCATTATAGTTACATTGTTGATATGGTGAGATTGCTATCATATCACTGTGTCATTTCCATTACGTTCATCTAATTTCCAATGGAGATGTCTGGTCAGAAGTGGTTTGTTTGGTTTAGTTGCTGGGCCCTCCTTGGATATTGGTGCTTCATGTGTAGTAGAATAACTTAGGGTAGGTCCGTTTTGCTGGATTTGGTCAGGGCAATAAAGAGAGATGTAATGCTAATGTTATTGCTCCACTCACTCTCTCTGTAAAATTGTGTGGTCTGAGATGGTATCATGTTTGTTTTGGAGAAATGCCAGAGACCAATAACCTTGAAAGGTATAGGGAATAAAGATATCTGCTTTTTTCAAAATTCTGTGTAGGTGTCGTAGTATGGCACCATTTGCTGGTTAGGAAGTCATCTGACCTCATTTTAGTGATGTTGTTCACTGTGTTTTTTTAGTCTTTGAGACCAGTGACTCCACAGGGACTTGGTTTTGGTAAATTTGTCACCAGTCTCTACTTCTATGTTCCAGAGTAGTATGTGATATCTGATAGCCAGGGGTTTGAAACTATTTCTTTAAGAATTTTGTACTGACTGGATTTCCGAATGATGGGGTTCTAGTCTATAGGAACTTTAATATTTGCTGCCATTTACAATAAGTGACACAAAAGATTGGTAAAGACACCAATTTGGAGATGGAGAGGCAAGGCTGAAGGGGAGGAGGAGGCCTTAATTTGAACATAACAATAATTGTGTTGTTATGTTCAAAAGTCTTACCTAGTAAATTTCCCATAGCTCGCTATCTCTTTGCCCATATTTTTTACGTACCCACTATCTGACCAATATAATAGAAGTAGCATTATTTTCTCAGCTAATATTCCAAGAGCTGTTTTACAAATGGTTAGAGACACATATGAAAATTGTGCTTAAAGCCAATGCCTGTAGTGGTGCCATAGGTTTATAGATAAAGAACCCGGACTGAAGCAGATTAGTAGAGCTTATGTGTGATGATAAATTGTGTAGATTTAGGATATCCAGGCCTTGTTTGTTTTCCAATATGTAGCTATCATGTGTGTTACTAAAGAATCAATACATTTAGTATCTGTAGGGCTATAAAAAAAAGTAAGATTATAAAGGGGTGTACTCTTCTGGCTAAATTAATTAATCTGCATTTTCCTGTTTACTGTAAAAAAGTTGAGATTTTTGGTATAGTTTTCAATTTTGTTTTAAACTTGCACACATATCATGTTAATGTTGACCTCTTGTTTGCTTTTGATTGGTTGTGTATAATCAAGGAGATTTTATCTAGATTTTTTAAATTATATTTGTATATGTTATTCTGTTACGTTGAAGTTAGATGTACCTCAAATAATGATGGTCACATTGGTAATATGATAAAATTGCTATCAAGTCACTGTGTAATTTCAATTTTTTTTCACCTAATTTCCAATGGAGGTGTATGGTCAGAAGTGGTTTGTTTGGTTCAGTTATTGGGCTCTTCTTGGATATTGGTGCTGCATGTGTAGTGGAATAATTTAGGGTAGGTCCCTTTAGCTCGATTTGTTCAGAGCAATAAAGAGAGTTGTAATGCTTAAGTTATTGCTCCTCTCTCAGGGTACAATTGTGTGGTCTGAGATGGTATCATGTTTGTTTTGGAGAAATGCCCGAGACCAATAAACTTGGAAGGTATTGGGAATAGAGACGTGCTTTTTTCAAAATTCCATGTAGGTGTCGTGGTATGGCACCATTTGCTTGTTAGGAAGTCATATGAGTTTATTTTACATGATGGTATTCACTATGTTAGTTTAGATTTTGAAATCAGTGACTCCATAGGGACTTGGTTTTGGTAAATTTGCCACCAGTCTGTACTTATTTGTCCCAGAGTAGTATGTGATATCTGATAGGCAGGAATTTGAAACTATTTTTTTAAGAATTCTGGACTGACTGGTTTCCTGGATGATGAGGTCCTAGGCTATGGGAACTTTACTATTTGCTGCTTTTAATAATAAGTAACGCAAAGGATTGGTAAAGACACCAATTTTGGAGATGGAGAGGCAAGGCTGAAGGGGAGGAGGAGGCCTTAATTTGAACATAACAACTCTTGTGTTGTTATGTTCAAAAGTCTTATCTAGTAAGTTTCCCATAGCTCGCTATCTTTAATTCTAGATTGTAAAGGGGTATACACTTCTGGGTGAATTAATTCTGTGTTTTCCTGTTTTCTGTGAAAAAGTTGTGATTTTTTGGTATAGTTTTCAATTTTGTTTTATACTTGCACACATTTCATGTTAATGTTGTCCTCTCATTTGGTTTTGATCAGTTGTGTATAATCATAGAGATTTTATCTAGATTATGTTACTATATTTTATGTTATTCTGTTACGTTGAAGTTATATGTACCTCAAGTCATTATAGTTACATTGTTGATATGGTGAGATTGCTAACATATCACTGTGTCATTTCCATTACGTTCATCTAATTTCCAATGGAGATGTCTGGTCAGAAGTGGTTTGTTTGGTTTAGTTGCTGGGCCCTCCTTGGATATTGGTGCTTCATGTGTAGTAGAATAATTTAGGGTAGGTCCCTTTTGCTGGATTTGGTCAGGGCAATAAAGAGAGATGTAATGCTTATGTTATTGCTCCACTCTCTCTCTCTGTAAAATTGTGTGGTCTGAGATGGTATCATGTTTGTTTTGGAGAAATGCCCGAGACCAATAAAATTGGAAGGTATTGGGAATAGAGACGTGCTTTTTTCAAAATTCCATGTAGGTGTTGTGGTATGGCACCATTTGCTTGTTAGGAATTCATATGAGTTTATTTTACATTATGGTGTTCACTATGTTATTTTAGTCTTTGAAACCAGTGACTCCATAGGGACTTGGTTTTGGTAAATTTGCCACCAGTCTGTACTTATTTGTCCCAGAGTAGTATGTGATATCTGATAGGCAGGGATTTGAAACTATTTTTTTAAGAATTCTGGACTGACTGGTTTCCTGGATGATGAGGTCCTAGGCTATGGGAACTTTACTGTTTGCTGCTTTTAATAATAAGTAACGCAAAGGATTGGTAAAGACACCAATTTTGGAGATGGAGAGGCAAGGCTGAAGGGGAGGAGGAGGCCTTAATTTGAACATAACAACTCTTGTGTTGTTACGTTCAAAAGTCTTATCTAGTAAGTTTCCCATAGCTCGCTATCTTTAATTCAAGATTTTAAAGGAGTATACACTTCTGGGTGAATCAATTCTGTGTTTTCCTGTTTTCTGTGAAAAAGTTGGGATTTTTTGGTATAGTTTTCAATTTTGTTTTATACTTGCACACATTTCATGTTAATGTTGTCCTTTCATTTGGTTTTAATCAGTTGTGTATAATCATAGAGATTTTATCTAGATTATGTTACTATATTTTATGTTATTCTGTTACGTTGAAGTTATATGTACCTCAAGTCATTATAGTTACATTGTCGATATGGTGTGATTGCTATCATATCACTGTGTCATTTCCATTACGTTCATCTAATTTCCAATGGAGATGTCTGGTCAGAAGTGGTTTGTTTGGTTTAGTTGCTGGGCCCTCCTTGGATATTGCTGCTTCATGTGTAGTAGAATAACTTAGGGTAGGTCCCTTTTGCTGGATTTGGTCAGGGCAATAAAGAGAGATGTAATGCTTATGTTATTGCTCCACTCTCTCTCTGTAAAATTGTGTGGTCTGAGATGGTATCATGTTTGTTTTGGAGAAAGGCCAGAGACCAATAACCTTGAAAGGTATTGGGAATAAAGATATCTGCTTTTTTCAAAATTCTGTGTAGGTGTCGTAGTATGGCACCATTTGCTGGTTAGGAAGTCATCTGACCTCATTTTAGTGATGTTGTTCACTGTGTTTTTTTTAGTCTTTGAGACCAGTGACTCCACAGGGACTTGGTTTTGGTAAATTTGTCACCAGTCTCTACTTCTATGTTCCAGAGTAGTATGTGATATCTGATAGCCAGGGGTTTGAAACTATTTCTTTAAGAATTTTGTACTGGCTGGATTTCCGAATGATGGGGTTCTAGTCTATAGGAACTTTAATATTTGCTGCTATTTACAATAAGTGACACAAAAGATTGGTAAAGACACCAATTTGGAGATGGAGAGGCAAGGCTGAAGGGGAGGAGGAGGCCTTTATTTGAACATAACAAGAATTGTGTTGTTATGTTCAAAAGTCTTACCTAGTAAATTTCCCATAGCTCGCTATCTCTTTGCCCATATTTTTTACGTACCCACTATCTGACCAATATAATAGAAGTAGCATTATTTTCTCAGCTAATATTCCAAGAGCTGTTTTACAAATGGTTAGAGACACATATGAAAATTGTGCTTAAAGCCAATGCCTGTAGTGGTGCCATAGGTTTATAGATAAAGAACCCGGACTGAAGCAGATTAGTAGAGCTTTTGTGTGATGATAAATTGTGTAGATTTAGGATATCCAGGCCTTGTTTGTTTTCCAATATGTAGTTATCATGTGTGTTACTAAAGAATCAATAAATTTTGTATCTGTAGGGCTATAAAAAAAGTAAGATTATAAAGGGGTGTGCGGAGGTGTATGGTCAGAAGTGGTTTGTTTGGTTCAGTTATTGGGCCCTTCTTGGATATTGGTGCTGCATGTGTAGTGGAATAATTTAGGGTAGGTCCCTTTAGCTGGATTTGTTCAGAGCAATAAAGAGAGTTGTAATGCTTAAGTTATTGCTCCTCTCTCAGGGTACAATTGTGTGGTCTGAGATGGTATCATGTTTGTTTTGGAGAAATGCCCGAGACCAATAAACTTGGAAGGTATTGGGAATAGAGACGTGCTTTTTTCAAAATTCCATGTAGGTGTCGTGGTATGGCACCATTTGCTTGTTAGGAAGTCATATGAGTTTTTTTTATATGATGGTGTTCACTATGTTATTTTAGTCTTTGAAACCAGTGACTCCATAGGGACTTGGTTTTGGTAAATTTGCCACCAGTCTCTACTTATTTGTCCCAGAGTAGTATGTGATATCTGATAGGCAGGGATTTGAAACTATTTTTTTAAGAATTCTGGACTGACTGGTTTCCTGGATGATGAGGTCCTAGGCTATGGGAACTTTACTGTTTGCTGCTTTTAATAATAAGTAACGCAAAGGATTGGTAAAGACACCAATTTTGGAGATGGAGAGGCAAGGCTGAAGGGGAGGAGGAGGCCTTAATTTGAACATAACAACTCTTGTGTTGTTACGTTCAAAAGTCTTATCTAGTAAGTTTCCCATAGCTCGCTATCTTTAATTCAAGATTTTAAAGGAGTATACACTTCTGGGTGAATCAATTCTGTGTTTTCCTGTTTTCTGTGAAAAAGTTGGGATTTTTTGGTATAGTTTTCAATTTTGTTTTATACTTGCACACATTTCATGTTAATGTTGTCCTCTCATTTGGTTTTAATCAGTTGTGTATAATCATAGAGATTTTATCTAGATTATGTTACTATATTTTATGTTATTCTGTTACGTTGAAGTTATATGTACCTCAAGTCATTATAGTTACATTGTTGATATGGTGTGATTGCTATCATATCACTGTGTCATTTCCATTACGTTCATCTAATTTCCAATGGAGATGTCTGGTCAGAAGTGGTTTGTTTGGTTTAGTTGCTGGGCCCTCCTTGGATATTGGTGCTTCATGTGTAGTAGAATAACTTAGGGTAGGTCCCTTTTGCTGGATTTGGTCAGGGCAATAAAGAGAGATGTAATGCTTATGTTATTGCTCCACTCTCTCTCTCTGTAAAATTGTGTGGTCTGAGATGGTATCATGTTTGTTTTGGAGAAAGGCCAGAGACCAATAACCTTGAAAGGTATTGGGAATAAAGATATCTGCTTTTTTCAAAATTCCATGTAGGCGTCGTAGTATGGCACCATTTGCTGGTTAGGAAGTCATATGAGTTTATTTTACATGATGGTGTTCACTATGTTATTTTAGTCTTTGAAACCAGTGACTCCATAGGGACTTGGTTTTGGTAAATTTGCCACCAGTCTCTACTTATTTGTCCCAGAGTAGTATGTGATATCTGATAGGCAGGGATTTGAAACTATTTTTTACGAATTCTGGACTGACTGAATTCGTGAATTATGAGGTCCTAGGCTATGGGAACTTTGCTGTTTGCTGCTTTTAATAATAAGTAACGCAAAGGATTGGTAAAGACACCAATTTTGGAGATGGAGAGGCAAGGCTGAAGGGGAGGAGGAGGCCTTAATTTGAACATAACAACTCTTGTGTTGTTATGTTCAAAAGTCTTATCTAGTAAGTTTCCCATAGCTCGCTGTCTTTAATTCTAGATTGTAAAGGGGTATACCCTTCTGGGTGAATTAATTCTGTGTTTTCCTGTTTTCTGTGAAAAAGTTGGGATTTTTTGGTATAGTTTTCAGTTTTGTTTTATACTTGCACACATTTCATGTTAATGTTGTTTTCTCATTTGGTTTTAATCAGTTGTGTATAATCATAGAGATTTTATCTAGATTATGTTACTATATTTTATGTTATTCTGTTACACTGAAGTTATATGTACCTCAAGTCATTATAGTTACATTGTTGATATGGTGAGATTGCTATCATATCACTGTGTCATTTCCATTATGTTCATCTAATTTCCAATGGAGATGTCTGGTCAGAAGTGGTTTGTTTGGTTTAGTTGCTGGGCCCTCCTTGGATATTGGTGCTTCATGTGTAGTAGAATAACTTAGGGTAGGTCCCTTTTGCTGGATTTGGTCAGGGCAATAAAGAGAGATGTAATGCTTATGTTATTGCTCCACTCTCTCTCTCTGTAAAATTGTGTGGTCTGAGATGGTATCATGTTTGTTTTGGAGAAAGGCCAGAGACCAATAACCTTGAAAGGTATTGGGAATAAAGATATCTGCTTTTTTCAAAATTCTGTGTAGGTGTCGTAGTATGGCACCATTTGCTGGTTAGGAAGTCATCTGACCTCATTTTAGTGATGTTGTTCACTGTGTTTTTTTAGTCTTTGAGACCAGTGACTCCACAGGGACTTGGTTTTGGTAAATTTGTCACCAGTCTCTACTTCTATGTTCCAGAGTAGTATGTGATATCTGATAGCCAGGGGTTTGAAACTATTTCTTTAAGAATTTTGTACTGGCTGGATTTCCGAATGATGGGGTTCTAGTCTATAGGAACTTTAATATTTGCTGCTATTTACAATAAGTGACACAAAAGATTGGTAAAGACACCAATTTGGAGATGGAGAGGCAAGGCTGAAGGGGAGGAGGAGGCCTTTATTTGAACATAACAATA
Organism: Rhinoderma darwinii; assembly: GCF_050947455.1. Classification (NCBI taxonomy): domain Eukaryota; kingdom Metazoa; phylum Chordata; class Amphibia; order Anura; family Rhinodermatidae; genus Rhinoderma; species Rhinoderma darwinii. Next base: position 296,537,872 of record NC_134688.1, on the reverse strand, counting down.
ATTGTGTTGTTATGTTCAAAAGTCTTACCTAGTAAATTTCCCATAGCTCGCTATCTCTTTGCCCATATGTTTTACGTACCCACTATCTGACCAATATAATAGAAGTAGCATTATTTTCTCAGCTAATATTCCAAGAGCTGTTTTACAAATGGTTAGAGACACATATGAAAATTGTGCTTAAAGCCAATGCCTGTAGTGGTGCCATAGGTTTATAGATAAAGAACCCGGACTGAAGCAGATTAGTAGAGCTTTTGTGTGATGATAAATTGTGTAGATTTAGGATATCCAGGCCTTGTTTGTTTTCCAATATGTAGCTATCATGTGTGTTACTAAAGAATCAATACATTTTGTATCTGTAGGGCTATAAAAAAAAGTAAGATTATAAAGGGGTGTACTCTTCTGGCTAAATTAATTAATCTGCATTTTCCTGTTTACTGTAAAAAAGTTGAGATTTTTGGTATAGTTTTCAATTTTGTTTTAAGCTTGCACACATATCATGTTAATGTTGACCTCTCATTTGCTTTTGATTGGTTGTGTATAATCAAGGAGATTTTATCTAGATTTTTTAAATTATATTTGTATATGTTATTCTGTTACATTGAAGTTAGATGTACCCGCAAATAATGATGGTCACATTGGTAATATGATAAAATTGCTATCAAGTCACTGTGTAATTTCAATTTTTTTCACCTAATTTCCAATGGAGGTGTATGGTCAGAAGTGGTTTGTTTGGTTCAGTTATTGGGCCGTTCTTTGATATTGGTGCTGCATGTGTAGTGGAATAATTTAGGGTAGGTCCCTTTAGCTGGATTTGTTCAGAGCAATAAAGAGAGTTGTAATGCTTAAGTTATTGCTCCTCTCTCAGGGTACAATTGTGTGGTCTGAGATGGTATCATGTTTGTTTTGGAGAAATGCCCGAGACCAATAAACTTGGAAGGTATTGGGAATAGAGACGTGCTTTTTTCAAAATTCCATGTAGGTGTCGTGGTATGGCACCATTTGCTTGTTAGGAAGTCATATGAGTTTATTTTACATGATGGTGTTCACTATGTTATTTTAGTCTTTGAAACCAGTGACTCCATAGGGACTTGGTTTTGGTAAATTTGCCACCAGTCTCTACTTATTTGTCCCAGAGTAGTATGTGATATCTGATAGGCAGGGATTTGAAACTATTTTTTAAGAATTCTGGACTGACTGGATTTGTGAATTATGAGGTCCTAGGCTGTGGGAACTTTACTGTTTGCTGCTTTTAATAATAAGTAACGCAAAGGATTGGTAAAGACACCAATTTTGGAGATGGAGAGGCAAGGCTGAAGGGGAGGAGGAGGCCTTAATTTGAACATAACAACTCTTGTGTTGTTATGTTCAAAAGTCTTATCTAGTAAGTTTCCCATAGCTCGCTGTCTTTAACCCCTTAAGGACGCAGCCTAGTTTTGGCCTTAAGGCTCAGAGCCCATTTTTCAAATCTGACATATTTCACTTTATGTGGTAATAACGTCGGAATGCTTAAACCTATCCAAGCGATTCTGAGATTGTTTTCTCGTGACACATTGGGCTTCATATTCGTGGTAAAATTTGGTCGATATATTCAGTGTTTATTGGTGAAAAATTGCAAAATATAGTGAAAATTTGGAAAAAATAGCATTTTTCAGAATTTTAATGCATCTGCTTGTAAAACAGACGGTTATACCACCCAAAATAGTTACTAGTTCACACTTCCCATATGTCTACTTTAGATTGGCTTCATTTTTTGAACATTCTTTTATTTTTTTGGGACGTTACAAGGCTTAGAACCTAAACAGCAATTTCTCATATTTTTAAGAAAATTTCAAAATCCTTTTTTTTAAGGTACTTCTTCAGTTCTGAAGAGGCTTTGAGGGGGCTATGTATTAGAAACCCTGATAAAACACCCCATTTTAAAAACTAGACCCCTCAAAGTATTCAAAACAGCATTTAGAAAGTTTTTTTAACCCTTCAGGCATTTCACAAGAATTAAAGCAAAGTGGAGGTGAAATTTGCAAATTTCATTTTTCTTGCTGAATTTCAATTTTATTCATTTTTTGTCTGTAACACAGAAGGTTTTACCAGAGAAACACTACTAAATATGTATTGTCCAGATTCTGCAGTTTTTAGAAATGTCCCACATGTGGCTCTACTGCGCTCATGGACTAAAACACAAGCCCTAGAAGCAAAGAAGCACCTAGTGCATTTTGAGTCCTCTTTTTTATTAGAATATATTTTAGGCAGCATGCCAGGTTTGAAGAGGTGTTGAGGTGCCAAAACAGTAGGAATCCCCGAATAGTGACCCCATTTTGAAAACTACTCCCCTCAAGGAATTCATTTATGGTTGTTGTTACCATTTTGACCGCACAGTTTTTTCACAGCACCTATTTGAATTGGGCTGTGAAATTAAAAAAATGTCATTTTTTCCAATAAGATGTCATTTGTGATCAAAATGTATTATTTTCACAGGGAACAAAATACCCCATTTTGTTGCCCAATTTGTCCTTAGTGCGGCAATACCCCATTTGTGGTGATAAACTGCCGTTTGGGCCCATTAGAGGGCTCAGAAGGAAAGGAGCGCTATGTGTTTGTTGGAGTCCAGATTTTGCTGGATTGGTTTTCGGGTGCCATGTTGCATTTGCAGAGCCCCAGAGGTATCAAAGCAATGGAAACCCACAGAAGTGACCCCATTTTGGAAACTACACCCCTCAAGGAATTCAAATATGGTTGTTGTTACAATTTTGACCGCACAGTTTTTTCACAGCACCTATTTGAATTGGGCTGTGAAATGAAAAAAATTACATTTTTTCCAATAAGATGTCATTTTTTATCAAAATTTCTTATTTTCACAAGAAATAAAATACTACATTTTGTTGCCCAATTTGTCCTGAGTGCGGCAATACCCCATTTGTGATGATAAACTGCTGTTTGGGCCCATGGGAGGGCTCAGAAGGAAAGGAGCGCTATGTGTTTGTTGGACTACAGATTTTGCTGGTTTGGTTTTCGGGTGCCATGTCGCATTTGCAGAGCCCCAGAGGTATCAAAGCAATGGAAACCCGCCAGAAGTGACCCCATTTTGGAAACTACACCCCTCAAGGAATTCATTTATGGGTCTTGTGACCATTTTGACCCCATAGTTTTTTCACAGAACGTATTTGAATTGGGCTTGGAATTAAAACAAAATTAATTTTTTCCAATAATATGTAGTTTTGGCTGAAAATGTCTTATTTTCACAAGAAATAAACTACCCCATTCTGTTGCGCAATTTGTCCTGAGTGCAGCAATACCCCATTTGTGGTGATAAACTGCCGTTTGGGCCCATGGGAGGGCTCAGAACGAAAGGACCACCATTTGGCCTACTGGGGATTTTCTCGTGCAAAGTCATGTGTGCAGAAGCCCCTGAGGTACCAGTACAGTTGAAACCCGCAAGAAGTGACCCCGTTTTAAAAACTACACCCTTAAGGCATTCATCTAGAGGTGTAGTGAGCATTTTGACCGGAGAGATACACCCCATAAACTCTAATGTGGGTTCTCCCGGGTACGGCAATACCCTCAATGTGGCTGTTATCAGCTGCCTGGGCACACAGCAGGGCTCAGAGGGGAAAGACAAGGGGGGATAAGCTGTGTGGAGTGCATCAGGGTAAGTAGAATTGGGGTAAATTATAAAACAAGGGATGTATGATAAATTTTAAAACACTCTTTCATACAGAGCTCTGGTTTTTCGGGACACGCATTACATTGATATATTGTGTCCTCCCTTATACCCCTCTTATAACAGACTTTGCACCTCTTTTGACTTTTTCCCTTCTTGCCAGTTTGGGGAACTTCTCCTGGAAAGTGTTGCCCTGGTACGATGCGTGTGGCCTCGCTTCCAGAAGTACTGGGTGCCCCCCCGTTCCTGGTCCCTAAAGATTAGGTTCTTGATAATCACCTCTTGAAATTCCAGGAAAGTTCCCCTCTGGCCTGCACATCGACGTAGCACGTACACATTGTACAATGCCATCTGTATGATGTGCCCGGCCAGCTTCTTATACCACACCGCATGGCGCTGTAGGGCTTCGGGACTTGATCTGACAAGTCCACCCCTCCCATGTACCTATTGTAGTCCAGGATGCAGTCTGGTTTAGGGGTCTCTGTACTGGTACCTCGTACAGGTACATGGGTACTGGTGTGACATCTCTCTTGTCCTTGTACTTGACACACAATATGTTGCTGCTAGAATGTGCCCTGCGCTCACCCCTTCTTGTTTGCCCTGCAGAGTCTTAGGGAGGCCTATCAGATTTCTTCTAGCAGTGCCGCATGCCACAGGACTGGAAGCGAGGCAGTTGAAGAGTGGGACGCCGGTATAAAAATTATCCAGGTAGAGGTGGTAACCCTGGTCCAGCAGTGGGTGCACCAAATCCCACACAATTTTTGCATTAACTCCCAGTAAGGGGGGGCATTCTGGGGGCTGAGCACTGGTGTCCTTCCCTTCTTATATCCTAAACCTGTAGGTATACCCTGATACACTCTCGCACAGATCATACATCTTCACGCCATACCTTGCCTTCTTACCCGGCAGGTACTCGCGGAATTGAAGCCTCCCTTTAAAATCCACCAAGGACTCATCAATAGAAATACACTTCTCGGGGGTGAATGCTTGGGAAAACCGGGCACTGAAACGGTCTAATAGGGGTCTCCGTTTATACAAACGGTCAAAACTGGGGTCATCTCGGGGTGGGCTCTGCTCATTATCAGTATGATGTAAGAAGCCAAGTATTGCCTGATTTTTTATTTTTTTTTAGGTTCCAGTTCAGTTCTGAAGTTGCTTTGATGGACCTATATATTAGAAACCCCTATGAAACACCCCATTTTAGAAACTAGACCCCTCAAAGTATTCACAACAGCATTTAGAAAGTTTATGAACCCTTTAGGTGTTTCACAGGAATTTAGAGCAAAGTAGAGGTGAAATTAAAAAAAAATTTTTGTCAGAAAATCCTCTTTATACCATTTTTTTTATAACACAAAAGGTTTTACCAGAGAAACGCAACTTAATACGTATTGCCCAGATTCTGCAGTTTTGAGAAATATCCCACATGTGGCCCTAGTGCGGTAATGGACTGAAGCACCGGCCTCCGAAGCAAAGGCGCACCTAGTGGATTTTGAGGCCTCCTTTTTATTAGGCACCATGTCCGGTTTGAAGAGGTCTTGTGCTGCCCAAATAGTGGAAAGCCACCAAAAGTGACCCCATTTTGAAAACTAGACCCCTTGAGGAATCCATTGTAGTTTTCTTGGGGTGCATGCGGCTTTTTGATCAGTTTTTATTCTATTTTTAGGTGGCGTGGTGACTAATAAACAGCAATTCTACTATTGTTTTTTTAATCTATTTTTTTTACAGCGTTCACCGTGCGCTATAAATGACATATTCACTTTATTCTGCGGGGCGATACGATTACACCGATACCAGATGTTTATAGTTTTTTTTATGTCTTATGGCGTTTGCACAATAAAATAAGTTTTGTAATAAATCACTCACTTTTTGTGTTACCTTATTCTAAGAGCCATAACGGTTTTATTTTTCCATCAATAAAGCCGTGCGAGGACTTGTTTTTTGCGTAACGAACTGTAGTTTCCATCAGTACCATTTTTAGGGACATGCGACTTTTTGATCTCTTTTTATTCCATTTTTTGGGAGGTGAAGTGACCAAACAATTGTTATTGTGGTACGGTTTATTATTATTTTCTTTTACGGCGTTCACCGCGCGGGATAAATAACGAAATAATTTTGTAGGTCAGGCCAGTACGGACGCGGCGATACCAATTATGTATAGTTTATTTGTTTGTTTATATATTTTTATTAATGATAAAGGACTGATAAGGGAAAAGGGGGATTTTTACTTTTAATACTTTTAAAACATTTATTTTCTTATTTTTACACATCTTTTTTTAACTTTTTTTTAACTTTATTACTTTGTCCCACTAGGGGACTTGAGGGCAGGAGGCCCTGATCGCTATTCTAATACACTACACTACATGCGTAGTGCAGTGTATTAGAACTGTCAGCTACTCACTGACAGCAAGCATAGTGGGTCCTGACTTCGTCAGGACCCACTAGGCTTCCGTCGATGGCAGAGCCGGACGCAATTGTTTGGTGTCCGGTTGCTATAGCCACCATCGCCAGCCGCTATCGCGTAGCAGGCTGGCGATTGTAGCTTAACCCCTAAAAAGCCGTGATCACTATTGAACACGGCTTTTAAGGGGTTAATCAGCGGGGACACAGCGATCGGTCCCCGCTGTAGGAGCTGTGACAGCTGCTGTACGAGACAGCAGCTGTCACAGCTCCTGCATATGTCGGGAAGACGGCCGAAATGGCCGTTATCCCCGCAACGTAATAATCCGTCGCTGAGCGCTAACGATACAGTTAGCGCGACGGATTATTACGTCGCTGAGCGCGAAGGGGTTAATTCTAGATTGTAAAGGGGTATACACTTCTGGGTGAATTAATTCTGTGTTTTCCTGTTTTCTGTGAAAAAGTTGGGATTTTTTGGTATAGTTTTCAGTTTTGTTTTATACTTGCACACATTTCATGTTAATGTTGTCCTCTCATTTGGTTTTAATCAGTTGTGTATAATCATAGAGATTTTATCTAGATTATGTTACTATATTTTATGTTATTCTGTTACGTTGAAGTTATATGTACCTCAACTCATTATAGTTACATTGTTGATATGGTGAGATTGCTATCATATCACTGTGTCATTTCCATTACGTTCATCTAATTTCCAATGGAGATGTCTGGTCAGAAGTGGTTTGTTTGGTTTAGTTGCTGGGCCCTCCTTGGATATTGGTGCTTCATGTGTAGTAGAATAACTTAGGGTAGGTCCCTTTTGCTGGATTTGGTCAGGGCAATAAAGAGAGATGTAATGCTTATGTTATTGCTCCACTCTCTCTCTCTCTCTCTCTCTCTCTCTCTCTCTCTCTCTCTCTCTCTCTCTCTCTGTGTAAAATTGTGTGGTGTGAGATGGTATCATGTTTGTTTTGGAGAAATGCCAGAGACCAATAACCTTGAAAGGTATTGGGAATAAAGATATCTGCTTTTTTCAAAAATCTGTGTAGGTGTCGTAGTATGGCACCATTTGCTGGTTAGGAAGTCATCTGACCTCATTTTAGTGATGTTGTTCACTGTGTTTTTTTAGTCTTTGAGACTAGTGACTCCACAGGGACTTGGTTTTGGTAAATTTGCCACCAGTCTCTACTTATTTGTCCCAGAGTAGTATGTGATATCTGATAGGCAGGGATTTGAAACTATTTTTTTAAGAATTCTGGACTGACTGGTTTCCTGGATGATGAGGTCCTAGGCTATGGGAACTTTAGGCCTCATTCACACGGCAGGGTTTCCCGGCCGGGTGCCGGCCATTCATAAATCGTCCGGCACCCGGCTGCATTAGGAATAATAGACCCCTAATGGGGCTATTCACACGACCGATTTTTTGACGGCCGGGAAAACCGCCCGTCAAAAAATAGGACATGCTCTATTTTCGCCCGGGTACCCGGCCGCCCGGCTCCCATAGAAGTCTATGGGGCCGGGTAATACCCGGCCATCACCGGGATGTGTCCCGAGTGACGGCCGGGTTTTCCGGCTCTTGCGCTCTATCTCCTCCTCCTCACAGCGCAGAGTGCATGTGAGTTGGAGGAGTTGATGCCATTCTGACGAATGGCATCGCTGTACACGGTGTGGCAGGGCCGGGGTGTACAGCAGGTGGAAGGGAGCGCTGCGCTGGCTCCCTTCTCCTGCTTGTTTTAAAAGCGCCCTGGCCCGGCGACACCTTTGATGGCGCCGCTAGCAGCTGCAGCAGCTGCTGCTGCTGCTGCTACTACTGTAGCGACGCCACTATAGCAGAGCGGGGAGGTATCTCCCCGCTCTGCTATGTGCTAGCCGCACTTTAGCTCCTTGTAGGAGCGGAATCCCCGTGTGTTCGGGGATTCCGCTCCTGGACAGAGCGCTTGATGTCTCTCTCTATATCTGGGCAGTGACATCAGGGGAAACTCCTGAAGCGTAATCCCCGAACACATGGGGATTCCCCTTCAGGAGTTGCCGCTGATGTCACTGTCCGGATCTGCCCGGCACGGATGCATAATTTTATGCAAACCGGCCGGGCAGAATGGCCGATTTTACCGGCCGGCACTCGGGCTCGGACGCGACCCGGTCGTGTGAATCCCGCCTTACTGTTTGCTGCTTTTAATAATAAGTAACGCAAAGGATTGGTAAAGACACCAATTTTGGAGATGGAGAGGCAAGGCTGAAGGGGAGGAGGAGGCCTTAATTTGAACATAACAACTCTTGTGTTGTGATGTTCAAAAGTCTTATCTAGTAAGTTTCCCATAGCTCGCTATCTTTAATTCTAGATTGTACAGGGGTATAAACTTCTGGGTGAATTAATTCTGTGTTTTCCTGTTTTCTGTGAAAAAGTTGGGATTTTTTGGTATAGTTTTCAGTTTTGTTTTATACTTGCACACATTTCATGTTAATGTTGTCCTCTCATTTGGTTTTAATCAGTTGTGTATAATCATAGAGATTTTATCTAGATTATGTTACTATATTTTATGTTATTCTGTTACGTTGAAGTTATATGTACCTCAAGTCATTATAGTTACATTGTTGATATGGTGAGATTGCTATCATATCACTGTGTCATTTCCATTACGTTCATCTAATTTCCAATGGAGATGTCTGGTCAGAAGTGGTTTGTTTGGTTTAGTTGCTGGGCCCTCCTTGGATATTGGTGCTTCATGTGTAGTAGAATAACTTAGGGTAGGTTCCTTTTGCTGGATTTGGTCAGGGCAATAAAGAGAGATGTAATGCTTATGTTATTGCTCTACTCTCTCTCTCTCTCTCTCTCTCTCTCTCTCTCTCTGTGTAAAATTATGTGGAGTGAGATGGTATCATGTTTGTTTTGGAGAAATGCCAGAGACCAATAACCTTGAAAGGTATTGGGAATAAAGATATCTGCTTTTTTCAAAATTCTGTGTAGGTGTCGTAGTATGGCACCATTTGCTGGTTAGGAAGTCATCTGACCTCATTTTAGTGATGTTGTTCACTGTGTTTTTTTTAGTCTTTGAGACCAGTGACTCCACAGGGACTTGGTTTTGGTAAATTTGTCACCAGTCTCTACTTCTATGTTCCAGAGTAGTATGTGATATCTGATAGCCAGGGGTTTGAAACTATTTCTTTAAGAATTTTGTACTGGCTGGATTTCCGAATGATGGGGTTCTAGTCTATAGGAACTTTAATATTTGCTGCTATTTACAATAAGTGACACAAAAGATTGGTAAAGACACCAATTTGGAGATGGAGAGGCAAGGCTGAAGGGGAGGAGGAGGCCTTTATTTGAACATAACAATAATTGTGTTGTTATGTTCAAAAGTCTTACCTAGTAAATTTCCAATAGCTCGCTATCTCTTTGCCCATATTTTTTACGTACCCACTATCTGACCAATATAATAGAAGTAGCATTATTTTCTCAGCTAATATTCCAAGAGCTGTTTTACAAATGGTTAGAGACACATATGAAAATTGTGCTTAAAGCCAATGCATGTAGTGGTGCCATAGGTTTATAGATAAAGAACCCGGACTGAAGCAGATTAGTAGAGCTTTTGTGTGATGATAAATTGTGTAGATTTAGGATATCCAGGCCTTGTTTGTTTTCCAATATCTAGCTATCATGTGTGTTACTAAAGAATCAATAAATTTTGTATCTGTAGGGCTATAAAAAAAGTAAGATTATAAAGGGGTGTGCGGAGGTGTATGGTCAGAAGTGGTTTGTTTGGTTCAGTTATTGGGCCATTCTTGGATATTGGTGCTGCATGTGTAGTGGAATAATTTAGGGTAGGTCCCTTTAGCTGGATTTGTTCAGAGCAATAAAGAGAGTTGTAATCCTTAAGTTATTGCTCCTCTCTCAGGGTACAATTGTGTGGTCTGAGATGGTATCATGTTTGTTTTGGAGAAATGCCCGAGACCAATAAACTTGGAAGGTATTGGGAATAGAGACGTGCTTTTTTCAAAATTCCATGTAGGTGTCGTGGTATGGCACCATTTGCTTGTTAGGAAGTCATATGAGTTTATTTTACATGATGGTGTTCACTATGTTATTTTAGCCTTTGAAACCAGTGACTCCATAGGGACTTGGTTTTGGTAAATTTGCCACCAGTCTCTACTTATTTGTCCCAGAGTAGTATGTGATATCTGATAGGCAGGGATTTGAAACTATTTTTTTAAGAATTCTGGACTGACTGTATTCGTGAATTATGAGGTCCTAGGCTATGGGAACTTTACTGTTTGCTGCTTTTAATAATAAGTAACGCAAAGGATTGGTAAAGACACCAATTTTGGAGATGGAGAGGCAAGGCTGAAGGGGAGGAGGAGGCCTTAATTTGAACATAACAACTCTTGTGTTGTTATGTTCAAAAGTCTTATCTAGTAAATTTCCCATAGCTCGCTATCTTTAATTCTAGATTGTAAAGGGGTATACACTTCTGGGTGAATTAATTCTGTGTTTTCCTGTTTTCTGTAAAAAAGTTGTGATTTTTTGGTATCGTTTTCAATTTTGTTTTATACTTGCACACATTTCATGTTAATGTTGTCCTCTCATTTGGTTTTGATCAGTTGTGTATAATCATAGAGATTTTATCTAGATTATGTTACTATATTTTATGTTATTCTGTTACGTTGAAGTTATATGTACCTCAAGTCATTATAGTTACATTGTTGATATGGTGAGATTGCTAACATATCACTGTGTCATTTCCATTACGTTCATCTAATTTCCAATGGAGATGTCTGGTCAGAAGTGGTTTGTTTGGTTTAGTTGCTGGGCCCTCCTTGGATATTGGTGCTTCATGTGTAGTAGAATAACTTAGGGTAGGTCCCTTTTGCTGGATTTGGTCAGGGCAATAAAGAGAGATGTAATGCTTATGTTATTGCTCCACTCTCTCTCTCTGTAAAATTGTGTGGTCTGAGATGGTATCATGTTTGTTTTGGAGAAATGCCCGAGACCAATAAACTTGGAAGGTATTGGGAATAGAGACGTGCTTTTTTCAAAATTCCATGTAGGTGTTGTGGTATGGCACCATTTGCTTTTTAGGAATTCATATGAGTTTATTTTACATTATGGTGTTCACTATGTTATTTTAGTCTTTGAAATCAGTGACTCCATAGGGACTTGGTTTTGGGAAATTTGCCACCAGTCTGTACTTATTTGTCCCAGAGTAGTATGTGATATCTGATAGGCAGGGATTTGAAACTATTTTTTTAAGAATTCTGGACTGCCTGGTTTCCTGGATGATGAGGTCCTAGGCTATGGGAACTTTACTGTTTGCTGCTTTTAATAATAAGTAACGCAAAGGATTGGTAAAGACACCAATTTTGGAGATGGAGAGGCAAGGCTGAAGGGGAGGAGGAGGCCTTAATTTGAACATAACAACGTCTTGTGTTGTTATGTTCAAAAGTCTTATCTAGTAAGTTTCCCATAGCTCGCTATCTTTAATTCAAGATTTTAAAGGAGTATACACTTCTGGGTGAATCAATTCTGTGTTTTCCTGTTTTCTGTGAAAAAGTTGGGATTTTTTGGTATAGTTTTCAGTTTTGTTTTATACTTGCACACATTTCATGTTAATGTTGTCCTCTCATTTGGTTTTAATCAGTTGTGTATAATCATAGAGATTTTATCTAGATTATGTTACTATATTTTATGTTATTCTGTTACGTTGAAGTTATTTGTACCTCAAGTCATTATAGTTACATTGTTGATATGGTGAGATTGCTATCATATCACTGTGTCATTTCCATTATGTTCATCTAATTTCCAATGGAGATGTCTGGTCAGAAGTGGTTTGTTTGGTTTAGTTGCTGGGCCCTCCTTGGATATTGGTGCTTCATGTGTAGTAGAATAACTTAGGGTAGGTCCCTTTTGCTGGATTTGGTCAGGGCAATAAAGAGAGATGTAATGCTTATGTTATTGCTCCACTCTCTCTCTCTGTAAAATTGTGTGGTCTGAGATGGTATCATGTTTGTTTTGGAGAAATGCCCGAGACCAATAAACTTGGAAGGTATTGGGAATAGAGACGTGCTTTTTTCAAAATTCCATGTAGGTGTCGTGGTATGGCACCATTTGCTTGTTAGGAATTCATATGAGTTTATTTTACATTATGGTGTTCACTATGTTATTTTAGTCTTTGAAACCAGTGACTCCATAGGGACTTGGTTTTGGTAAATTTGCCACCAGTCTGTACTTATTTGTCCAAGAGTAGTATGTGATATCTGATAGGCAGGGATTTGAAACTATTTTTTTACGAATTCTGGACTGACTGGTTTCCTGGATGATGAGGTCCTAGGCTATGGGAACTTTACTGTTTGCTGCTTTTAATAATAAGTAACGCAAAGGATTGGTAAAGACACCAATTTTGGAGATGGAGAGGCAAGGCTGAAGGGGAGGAGGAGGCCTTAATTTGAACATAAAAACTCTTGTGTTGTTATGTTCAAAAGTCTTATCTAGTAAGTTTCCCATAGCTCGCTATCTTTAATTCAAGATTTTAAAGAAGTATACACTTCTGGGTGAATTAATTCTGTGTTTTCCTGTTTTCTGTGAAAAAGTTGGGATTTTTTGGTATAGTTTTCAATTTTGTTTTATACTTGCACACATTTCATGTTAATGTTGTCCTCTCATTTGGTTTTAATCAGTTGTGTATAATCATAGAGATTTTATCTAGATTATGTTACTATATTTTATGTTATTCTGTTACGTTGAAGTTATATGTACCTCAAGTCATTATAGTTACATTGTTGATATGGTGAGATTGCTATCATATCACTGTGTCATTTCCATTACGTTCATCTAATTTCCAATGGAGATGTCTGGACAGAAGTGGTTTGTTTGGTTTAGTTGCTGGGCCCTCCTTGGATATTGGTGCTTCATGTGTAGTAGAATAACTTAGGGTAGGTCCCTTTTGCTGGATTTGGTCAGGGCAATAAAGAGAGATGTAATGCTTATGTTATTGCTCCACTCTCTCTCCTTGTAAAATTGTGTGGTCTGAGATGGTATCATGTTTGTTTTGGAGAAAGGCCAGAGACCAATAACCTTGAAAGGTATTGGGAATAAAGATATCTGCTTTTTTCAAAATTCTGTGTAGGTGTCGTAGTATGGCACCATTTGCTGGTTAGGAAGTCATCTGACCTCATTTTAGTGATGTTGTTCACTGTGTTTTTTTAGTCTTTGAGACCAGTGACTCCACAGGGACTTGGTTTTGGTAAATTTGTCACCAGTCTCTACTTCTATGTTCCAGAGTAGTATGTGATATCTGATAGCCAGGGGTTTGAAACTATTTCTTTAAGAATTTTGTACTGGCTGGATTTCCGAATGATGGGGTTCTAGTCTATAGGAACTTTAATATTTGCTGCTATTTACAATAAGTGACACAAAAGATTGGTAAAGACACCAATTTGGAGATGGAGAGGCAAGGCTGAAGGGGAGGAGGAGGCCTTTATTTGAACATAACAATAATTGTGTTGTTATGTTCAAAAGTCTTACCTAGTAAATTTCCCATAGCTCGCTATCTCTTTGCCCATATGTTTTACGTACCCACTATCTGACCAATATAATAGAAGTAGCATTATTTTCTCAGCTAATATTCCAAGAGCTGTTTTGCAAATGGTTAGAGACACATATGAAAATTGTGCTTAAAGCCAATGCCTGTAGTGGTGCCATAGGTTTATAGATAAAGAACCCGGACTGAAGCAGATTAGTAGAGCTTTTGTGTGATGATAAATTGTGTAGATTTAGGATATCCAGGCCTTGTTTGTTTTCCAATATGTAGCTATCATGTGTGTTACTAAAGAATCAATACATTTTGTATCTGTAGGGCTATAAAAAAAGTAAGATTATAAAGGGGTGTACTCTTCTGGCTAAATTAATTAATCTGCATTTTCCTGTTTACTGTAAAAAAGTTGAGATTTTTGGTATAGTTTTCAATTTTGTTTTAAGCTTGCACACATATCATGTTAATGTTGACCTCTCATTTGCTTTTGATTGGTTGTGTATAATCAAGGAGATTTTATCTAGATTTTTTAAATTATATTTGTATATGTTATTCTGTTACATTGAAGTTAGATGTACCCGCAAATAATGATGGTCACATTGGTAATATGATAAAATTGCTATCAAGTCACTGTGTAATTTCAATTTTTTTCACCTAATTTCCAATGGAGGTGTATGGTCAGAAGTGGTTTGTTTGGTTCAGTTATTGGGCCCTTCTTGGATATTGGTGCTGCATGTGTAGTGGAATAATTTAGGGTAGGTCCCTTTAGCTGGATTTGTTCAGAGCAATAAAGAGAGTTGTAATGCTTAAGTTATTGCTCCTCTCTCAGGGTACAATTGTGTGGTCTGAGATGGTATCATGTTTGTTTTGGAGAAATGCCCGAGACCAATAAACTTGGAAGGTATTGGGAATAGAGACGTGCTTTTTTCAAAATTCCATGTAGGTGTCGTGGTATGGCACCATTTGCTTGTTAGGAAGTCATATGAGTTTATTTTACATGATGGTGTTCACTATGTTATTTTAGTCTTTGAAACCAGTGACTCCATAGGGACTTGGTTTTGGTAAATTTGCCACCAGTCTGTACTTATTTGTCCCAGAGTAGTATGTGATATCTGATAGGCAGGGATTTGAAACTATTTTTTAAGAATTCTGGACTGACTGGATTCGTGAATTATGAGGTCCTAGGCTATGGGAACTTTACTGTTTGCTGCTTTTAATAATAAGTAACGCAAAGGATTGGTAAATACACCAATTTTGGAGATGGAGAGGCAAGGCTGAAGGGGAGGAGGAGGCCTTAATTTGAACATAACAACTCTTGTGTTGTTATGTTCAAAAGTCTTATCTAGTAAGTTTCCCATAGCTCGCTGTCTTTAATTCTAGATTGTAAAGGGGTATACACTTCTGGGTGAATTAATTCTGTGTTTTCCTGTTTTCTGTGAAAAAGTTGGGATTTTTTGGTATAGTTTTCAGTTTTGTTTTATACTTGCACACATTTCATGTTAATGTTGTCCTCTCATTTGGTTTTAATCAGTTGTGTATAATCATAGAGATTTTATCTAGATTATGTTACTATATTTTATGTTATTCTGTTACGTTGAAGTTATTTGTACCTCAAGTCATTATAGTTACATTGTTGATATGGTGAGATTGCTATCATATCACTGTGTCATTTCCATTATGTTCATCTAATTTCCAATGGAGATGTCTGGTCAGAAGTGGTTTGTTTGGTTTAGTTGCTGGGCCCTCCTTGGATATTGGTGCTTCATGTGTAGTAGAATAACTTAGGGTAGGTCCCTTTTGCTGGATTTGGTCAGGGCAATAAAGAGAGATATAATGCTTATGTTATTGCTCCACTCTCTCTCTCTGTAAAATTGTGTGGTCTGAGATGGTATCATGTTTGTTTTGGAGAAATGCCCGAGACCAATAAACTTGGAAGGTATTGGGAATAGAGACGTGCTTTTTTCAAAATTCCATGTAGGTGTCGTGGTATGGCACCATTTGCTTGTTAGGAATTCATATGAGTTTATTTTACATTATGGTGTTCACTATGTTATTTTAGTCTTTGAAACCAGTGACTCCATAGGGACTTGGTTTTGGTAAATTTGCCACCAGTCTGTACTTATTTGTCCCAGAGTAGTATGTGATATCTGATAGGCAGGGATTTGAAACTATTTTTTTACGAATTCTGGACTGACTGGTTTCCTGGATGATGAGGTCCTAGGCTATGGGAACTTTACTGTTTGCTGCTTTTAATAATAAGTAACGCAAAGTATTGGTAAAGACACCAATTTTGGAGATGGAGAGGCAAGGCTGAAGGGGAGGAGCAGGCCTTAATTTGAACGTAAAAACTCTTGTGTTGTTATGTTCAAAAGTCTTATCTAGTAAGTTTCCCATAGCTCGCTATCTTTAATTCAAGATTTTAAAGGAGTATACACTTCTGGGTGAATTAATTCTGTGTTTTCCTGTTTTCTGTGAAAAAGTTGGGATTTTTTGGTATAGTTTTCAATTTTGTTTTATACTTGCACACATTTCATGTTAATGTTGTCCTCTCATTTGGTTTTAATCAGTTGTGTATAATCATAGAGATTTTATCTAGATTATGTTACTATATTTTATGTTATTCTGTTACGTTGAAGTTATATGTACCTCAAGTCATTATAGTTACATTGTTGATATGGTGAGATTGCTATCATATCACTGTGTCATTTCCATTACGTTCATCTAATTTCCAATGGAGATGTCTGGTCAGAAGTGGTTTGTTTGGTTTAGTTGCTGGGCCCTCCTTGGATATTGGTGCTTCATGTGTAGTAGAATAACTTAGGGTAGGTCCCTTTTGCTGGATTTGGTCAGGGCAATAAAGAGAGATGTAATGCTTATGTTATTGCTCCACTCTCTCTCTCTGTAAAATTGTGTGGTCTGAGATGGTATCATGTTTGTTTTGGAGAAAGGCCAGAGACCAATAACCTTGAAAGGTATTGGGAATAAAGATATCTGCTTTTTTCAAAATTCTGTGTAGGTGTCGTAGTATGGCACCATTTGCTGGTTAGGAAGTCATCTGACCTCATTTTAGTGATGTTGTTCACTGTGTTTTTTTAGTCTTTGAGACCAGTGACTCCACAGGGACTTGGTTTTGGTAAATTTGTCACCAGTCTCTACTTCTATGTTCCAGAGTAGTATGTGATATCTGATAGCCAGGGGTTTGAAACTATTTCTTTAAGAATTTTGTACTGGCTGGATTTCCGAATGATGGGGTTCTAGTCTATAGGAACTTTAATATTTGCTGCTATTTACAATAAGTGACGCAAAAGATTGGTAAAGACACCAATTTGGAGATGGAGAGGCAAGGCTGAAGGGGAGGAGGAGGCCTTTATTTGAACATAACAATAATTGTGTTGTTATGTTCAAAAGTCTTACCTAGTAAATTTCCCATAGCTCGCTATCTCTTTGCCCATATTTTTTACGTACCCACTATCTGACCAATATAATAGAAGTAGCATTATTTTCTCAGCTAATATTCCAAGAGCTGTTTTACAAATGGTTAGAGACACATATGAAAATTGTGCTTAAAGCCAATGCCTGTAGTGGTGCCATAGGTTTATAGATAAAGAACCTGGACTGAAGCAGATTAGTAGAGCTTTTGTGTGATGATAAATTGTGTAGATTTAGGATATCCAGGCCTTGTTTGTTTTCCAATATGTAGCTATCATGTGTGTTACTAAAGAATCAATACATTTTGTATCTGTAGGGCTATAAAAAAAGTAAGATTATAAAGGGGTGTACTCTTCTGGCTAAATTAATTAATCTGCATTTTCCTGTTTACTGTAAAAAAGTTGAGATTTTTGGTATAGTTTTCAATTTTGTTTTAAACTTGCACACATATCATGTTAATGTTGACCTCTCATTTGCTTTTGATTGGTTGTGTATAATCAAGGAGATTATATCTAGATTTTTTAAATTATATTTGTATATGTTATTCTGTTACATTGAAGTTAGATGTACCCGCAAATAATGATGGTCACATTGGTAATATGATAAAATTGCTATCAAGTCACTGTGTAATTTCAATTTTTTTCACCTAATTTCCAATGGAGGTGTATGGTCAGAAGTGGTTTGTTTGGTTCAGTTATTGGGCCCTTCTTGGATATTGGTGCTGCATGTGTAGTGGAATAATTTAGGGTATGTCCCTTTAGCTGGATTTGTTCAGAGCAATAAAGAGAGTTGTAATGCTTAAGTTATTGCTCCTCTCTCAGGGTACAATTGTGTGGTCTGAGATGGTATCATGTTTGTTTTGGAGAAATGCCCGAGACCAATAAACTTGGAAGGTATTGGGAATAGAGACGTGCTTTTTTCAAAATTCCATGTAGGTGTCGTGGTATGGCACCATTTGCTTGTTAGGAATTCATATGAGTTTATTTTACATTATGGTGTTCACTATGTTATTTTAGTCTTTGAAACCAGTGACTCCATAGGGACTTGGTTTTGGTAAATTTGCCACCAGTCTGTACTTATTTGTCCCAGAGTAGTATGTGATATCTGATAGGCAGGGATTTGAAACTATTTTTTTAAGAATTCTGGACTGACTGGATTTGTGAATTATGAGGTCCTAGGCTATGGGAACTTTACTGTTTGCTGCTTTTAATAATAAGTAACGCAAAGGATTGGTAAAGACACCAATTTTGGAGATGGAGAGGCAAGGCTGAAGGGGAGGAGGAGGCCTTAATTTGAACATAACAACTCTTGTGTTGTTATGTTCAAAAGTCTTATCTAGTAAGTTTCCCATAGCTCGCTATCTTTAATTCAAGATTTTAAAGGAGTATACACTTCTGGGTGAATTAATTCTGTGTTTTCCTGTTTTCTGTGAAAAAGTTGTAATTTTTTGGTATAGTTTTCAATTTTGTTTTATACTTGCACACATTTCATGTTAATGTTGTCCTCTCATTTGGTTTTAATCAGTTGTGTATAATCATAGAGATTTTATCTAGATTATGTTACTATATTTTATGTTATTCTGTTACGTTGAAGTTATATGTACCTCAAGTCATTATAGTTACATTGTTGATATGGTGAGATTGCTATCATATCACTGTGTCATTTCCATTACATTCATCTAATTTCCAATGGAGATGTCTGGTCAGAAGTGGTTTGTTTGGTTTAGTTGCTGGGCCCTCCTTGGATATTGGTGCTTCATGTGTAGTAGAATAACTTAGGGTATGTCCCTTTTGCTGGATTTGGTCAGGGCAATAAAGAGAGATGTAATGCTTATGTTATTGCTCCACTCTCTCTCTCTGTAAAATTGTGTGGTCTGAGATGGTATCATGTTTGTTTTGGAGAAATGCCCGAGACCAATAAACTTGGAAGGTATTGGGAATAGAGACGTGCTTTTTTCAAAATTCCATGTAGGTGTCGTGGTATGGCACCATTTGCTTGTTAGGAATTCATATGAGTTTAGTTTACATTATGGTGTTCACTATGTTATTTTAGTCTTTGAAACCAGTGACTCCATAGGGACTTGGTTTTGGTAAATTTGCCACCAGTCTGTACTTATTTGTCCCAGAGTAGTATGTGATATCTGATAGGCAGGGATTTGAAACTATTTTTTTAAGAATTCTGGACTGACTGGTTTCCTGGATGATGAGGTCCTAGGCTATGGGAACTTTACTGTTTGCTGCTTTTAATAATAAGTAACGCAAAGGATTGGTAAAGACACCAATTTTGGAGATGGAGAGGCAAGGCTGAAGGGGAGGAGGAGGCCTTAATTTGAACATAAAAACTCTTGTGTTGTTATGTTCAAAAGTCTTATCTAGTAAGTTTCCCATAGCTCGCTATCTTTAATTCAAGATTTTAAAGGAGTATACACTTCTGGGTGAATTAATTCTGTGTTTTCCTGTTTTCTGTGAAAAAGTTGGGATTTTTTGGTATAGTTTTCAGTTTTGTTTTATACTTGCACACATTTCATGTTAATGTTGTCCTCTCATTTGGTTTTAATCAGTTGTGTATAATCATAGAGATTTTATCTAGATTATGTTACTATATTTTATGTTATTCTGTTACGTTGAAGTTATATGTACCTCAAGTCATTATAGTTACATTGTTGATATGGTGAGATTGCTATCATATCACTGTGTCATTTCCATTACGTTCATCTAATTTCCAATGGAGATGTCTGGTCAGAAGTGGTTTGTTTGGTTTAGTTGCTGGGCCCTCCTTGGATATTGCTGCTTCATGTGTAGTAGAATAACTTAGGGTAGGTCCCTTTTGCTGGATTTGGTCAGGGCAATAAAGAGAGATGTAATGCTTATGTTATTGCTCCACTCTCTCTCTCTGTAAAATTGCGTGGTCTGAGATGGTATCATGTTTGTTTTGGAGAAAGGCCAGAGACCAATAACCTTGAAAGGTATTGGGAATAAAGATATCTGCTTTTTTCAAAATTCTGTGTAGGTGTCGTAGTATGGCACCATTTGCTGGTTAGGAAGTCATCTGACCTCATTTAGTGATGTTGTTCACTGTGTTTTTTTAGTCTTTGAGACCAGTGACTCCACAGGGACTTGGTTTTGGTAAATTTGTCACCAGTCTCTACTTCTATGTTCCAGAGTAGTATGTGATATCTGATAGCCAGGGGTTTGAAACTATTTCTTTAAGAATTTTGTACTGGCTGGATTTCCGAATGATGGGGTTCTAGTCTATAGGAACTTTAATATTTGCTGCTATTTACAATAAGTGACACAAAAGATTGGTAAAGACACCAATTTGGAGATGGAGAGGCAAGGCTGAAGGGGAGGAGGAGGCCTTTATTTGAACATAACAATAATTGTGTTGTTATGTTCAAAAGTCTTACCTAGTAAATTTCCCATAGCTCGCTATCTCTTTGCCCATATGTTTTACGTACCCACTATCTGACCAATATAATAGAAGTAGCATTATTTTCTCAGCTAATATTCCAAGAGCTGTTTTACAAATGGTTAGAGACACATATGAAAATTGTGCTTAAAGCCAATGCCTGTAGTGGTGCCATAGGTTTATAGATAAAGAACCCGGACTGAAGCAGATTAGTAGAGCTTTTGTGTGATGATAAATTGTGTAGATTTAGGATATCCAGGCCTTGTTTGTTTTCCAATATGCAGCTATCATGTGTGTTACTAGAGAATCAATACATTTTGTATCTGTAGGGCTATAAAAAAAAGTAAGATTATAAAGGGGTGTACTCTTCTGGCTAAATTAATTAATCTGCATTTTCATGTTTACTGTAAAAAAGTTGAGATTTTTGGTATAGTTTTCAATTTTGTTTTAAACTTGCACACATATCATGTTAATGTTGACCTCTCATTTGCTTTTGATTGGTTGTGTATAATCAAGGAGATTTTATCTAGATTTTTTAAATTATATTTGTATATGTTATTCTGTTACATTGAAGTTAGATGTACCCGCAAATAATGATGGTCACATTGGTAATATGATAAAATTGCTATCAAGTCACTGTGTAATTTCAATTTTTTTCACCTAATTTCCAATGGAGGTGTATGGTCAGAAGTGGTTTGTTTGGTTCAGTTATTGGGCCCTTCTTGGATATTGGGGCTGCATGTGTAGTGGAATAATTTAGGGTAGGTCCCTTTAGCTGGATTTGTTCAGAGCAATAAAGAGAGTTGTAATGCTTAAGTTATTGCTCCTCTCTCAGGGTACAATTGTGTGGTCTGAGATTGTATCATGTTTGTTTTGGAGAAATGCCCGAGACCAATAAACTTGGAAGGTATTGGGAATAGAGACGTGTTTTTTTCAAAATTCCATGTAGGTGTCGTGGTATGGCACCATTTGCTTGTTAGGAAGTCATATGAGTTTATTTTACATGATGGTGTTCACTATGTTATTTTAGTCTTTGAAACCAGTGACTCCAAAGGGACTTGGTTTTGGTAAATTTGCCACCAGTCTCTACTTATTTGTCCCAGAGTAGTATGTGATATCTGATAGGCAGGGATTTAAAACTATTTTTTAAGAATTCTGGACTGACTGGATTCGTGAATTATGAGGTCCTAGACTATGGGAACTTTACTGTTTGCTGCTTTTAATAATAAGTAACGCAAAGGATTGGTAAAGACACCAATTTTGGAGATGGAGAGGCAAGGCTGAAGGGGAGGAGGAGGCCTTAATTTGAACATAACAACTCTTGTGTTGTTATGTTCAAAAGTCTTATCTAGTAAGTTTCCCATAGCTCGCTGTCTTTAATTCTAGATTGTAAAGGGGTATACACTTCTGGGTGAATTAATTCTGTGTTTTCCTGTTTTCTGTGAAAAAGTTGGGATTTTTTGGTATAGTTTTCAGTTTTGTTTTATACTTGCACACATTTCATGTTAATGTTGTCCTCTCATTTGGTTTTAATCAGTTGTGTATAATCATAGAGATTTTATCTAGATTATGTTACTATATTTTATGTTATTCTGTTACGTTGAAGTTATTTGTACCTCAAGTCATTATAGTTACATTGTTGATATGGTGAGATTGCTATCATATCACTGTGTCATTTCCATTATGTTCATCTAATTTCCAATGGAGATGTCTGGTCAGAAGTGGTTTGTTTGGTTTAGTTGCTGGGCCCTCCTTGGATATTGGTGCTTCATGTGTAGTAGAATAACTTAGGGTAGGTCCCTTTTGCTGGATTTGGTCAGGGCAATAAAGAGAGATATAATGCTTATGTTATTGCTCCACTCTCTCTCTCTGTAAAATTGTGTGGTCTGAGATGGTATCATGTTTGTTTTGGAGAAATGCCCGAGACCAATAAACTTGGAAGGTATTGGGAATAGAGACGTGCTTTTTTCAAAATTCCATGTAGGTGTCGTGGTATGGCACCATTTGCTTGTTAGGAATTCATATGAGTTTATTTTACATTATGGTGTTCACTATGTTATTTTAGTCTTTGAAACCAGTGACTCCATAGGGACTTGGTTTTGGTAAATTTGCCACCAGTCTGTACTTATTTGTCCCAGAGTAGTATGTGATATCTGATAGGCAGGGATTTGAAACTATTTTTTTACGAATTCTGGACTGACTGGTTTCCTGGATGATGAGGTCCTAGGCTATGGGAACTTTACTGTTTGCTGCTTTTAATAATAAGTAACGCAAAGTATTGGTAAAGACACCAATTTTGGAGATGGAGAGGCAAGGCTGAAGGGGAGGAGCAGGCCTTAATTTGAACGTAAAAACTCTTGTGTTGTTATGTTCAAAAGTCTTATCTAGTAAGTTTCCCATAGCTCGCTATCTTTAATTCAAGATTTTAAAGGAGTATACACTTCTGGGTGAATTAATTCTGTGTTTTCCTGTTTTCTGTGAAAAAGTTGGGATTTTTTGGTATAGTTTTCAATTTTGTTTTATACTTGCACACATTTCATGTTAATGTTGTCCTCTCATTTGGTTTTAATCAGTTGTGTATAATCATAGAGATTTTATCTAGATTATGTTACTATATTTTATGTTATTCTGTTACGTTGAAGTTATATGTACCTCAAGTCATTATAGTTACATTGTTGATATGGTGAGATTGCTATCATATCACTGTGTCATTTCCATTACGTTCATCTAATTTCCAATGGAGATGTCTGGTCAGAAGTGGTTTGTTTGGTTTAGTTGCTGGGCCCTCCTTGGATATTGGTGCTTCATGTGTAGTAGAATAACTTAGGGTAGGTCCCTTTTGCTGGATTTGGTCAGGGCAATAAAGAGAGATGTAATGCTTATGTTATTGCTCCACTCTCTCTCTCTGTAAAATTGTGTGGTCTGAGATGGTATCATGTTTGTTTTGGAGAAAGGCCAGAGACCAATAACCTTGAAAGGTATTGGGAATAAAGATATCTGCTTTTTTCAAAATTCTGTGTAGGTGTCGTAGTATGGCACCATTTGCTGGTTAGGAAGTCATCTGACCTCATTTTAGTGATGTTGTTCACTGTGTTTTTTTAGTCTTTGAGACCAGTGACTCCACAGGGACTTGGTTTTGGTAAATTTGTCACCAGTCTCTACTTCTATGTTCCAGAGTAGTATGTGATATCTGATAGCCAGGGGTTTGAAACTATTTCTTTAAGAATTTTGTACTGGCTGGATTTCCGAATGATGGGGTTCTAGTCTATAGGAACTTTAATATTTGCTGCTATTTACAATAAGTGACGCAAAAGATTGGTAAAGACACCAATTTGGAGATGGAGAGGCAAGGCTGAAGGGGAGGAGGAGGCCTTTATTTGAACATAACAATAATTGTGTTGTTATGTTCAAAAGTCTTACCTAGTAAATTTCCCATAGCTCGCTATCTCTTTGCCCATATTTTTTACGTACCCACTATCTGACCAATATAATAGAAGTAGCATTATTTTCTCAGCTAATATTCCAAGAGCTGTTTTACAAATGGTTAGAGACACATATGAAAATTGTGCTTAAAGCCAATGCCTGTAGTGGTGCCATAGGTTTATAGATAAAGAACCTGGACTGAAGCAGATTAGTAGAGCTTTTGTGTGATGATAAATTGTGTAGATTTAGGATATCCAGGCCTTGTTTGTTTTCCAATATGTAGCTATCATGTGTGTTACTAAAGAATCAATACATTTTGTATCTGTAGGGCTATAAAAAAAGTAAGATTATAAAGGGGTGTACTCTTCTGGCTAAATTAATTAATCTGCATTTTCCTGTTTACTGTAAAAAAGTTGAGATTTTTGGTATAGTTTTCAATTTTGTTTTAAACTTGCACACATATCATGTTAATGTTGACCTCTCATTTGCTTTTGATTGGTTGTGTATAATCAAGGAGATTATATCTAGATTTTTTAAATTATATTTGTATATGTTATTCTGTTACATTGAAGTTAGATGTACCCGCAAATAATGATGGTCACATTGGTAATATGATAAAATTGCTATCAAGTCACTGTGTAATTTCAATTTTTTTCACCTAATTTCCAATGGAGGTGTATGGTCAGAAGTGGTTTGTTTGGTTCAGTTATTGGGCCCTTCTTGGATATTGGTGCTGCATGTGTAGTGGAATAATTTAGGGTATGTCCCTTTAGCTGGATTTGTTCAGAGCAATAAAGAGAGTTGTAATGCTTAAGTTATTGCTCCTCTCTCAGGGTACAATTGTGTGGTCTGAGATGGTATCATGTTTGTTTTGGAGAAATGCCCGAGACCAATAAACTTGGAAGGTATTGGGAATAGAGACGTGCTTTTTTCAAAATTCCATGTAGGTGTCGTGGTATGGCACCATTTGCTTGTTAGGAATTCATATGAGTTTATTTTACATTATGGTGTTCACTATGTTATTTTAGTCTTTGAAACCAGTGACTCCATAGGGACTTGGTTTTGGTAAATTTGCCACCAGTCTGTACTTATTTGTCCCAGAGTAGTATGTGATATCTGATAGGCAGGGATTTGAAACTATTTTTTTAAGAATTCTGGACTGACTGGATTTGTGAATTATGAGGTCCTAGGCTATGGGAACTTTACTGTTTGCTGCTTTTAATAATAAGTAACGCAAAGGATTGGTAAAGACACCAATTTTGGAGATGGAGAGGCAAGGCTGAAGGGGAGGAGGAGGCCTTAATTTGAACATAACAACTCTTGTGTTGTTATGTTCAAAAGTCTTATCTAGTAAGTTTCCCATAGCTCGCTATCTTTAATTCAAGATTTTAAAGGAGTATACACTTCTGGGTGAATTAATTCTGTGTTTTCCTGTTTTCTGTGAAAAAGTTGTAATTTTTTGGTATAGTTTTCAATTTTGTTTTATACTTGCACACATTTCATGTTAATGTTGTCCTCTCATTTGGTTTTAATCAGTTGTGTATAATCATAGAGATTTTATCTAGATTATGTTACTATATTTTATGTTATTCTGTTACGTTGAAGTTATATGTACCTCAAGTCATTATAGTTACATTGTTGATATGGTGAGATTGCTATCATATCACTGTGTCATTTCCATTACATTCATCTAATTTCCAATGGAGATGTCTGGTCAGAAGTGGTTTGTTTGGTTTAGTTGCTGGGCCCTCCTTGGATATTGGTGCTTCATGTGTAGTAGAATAACTTAGGGTATGTCCCTTTTGCTGGATTTGGTCAGGGCAATAAAGAGAGATGTAATGCTTATGTTATTGCTCCACTCTCTCTCTCTGTAAAATTGTGTGGTCTGAGATGGTATCATGTTTGTTTTGGAGAAATGCCCGAGACCAATAAACTTGGAAGGTATTGGGAATAGAGACGTGCTTTTTTCAAAATTCCATGTAGGTGTCGTGGTATGGCACCATTTGCTTGTTAGGAATTCATATGAGTTTAGTTTACATTATGGTGTTCACTATGTTATTTTAGTCTTTGAAACCAGTGACTCCATAGGGACTTGGTTTTGGTAAATTTGCCACCAGTCTGTACTTATTTGTCCCAGAGTAGTATGTGATATCTGATAGGCAGGGATTTGAAACTATTTTTTTAAGAATTCTGGACTGACTGGTTTCCTGGATGATGAGGTCCTAGGCTATGGGAACTTTACTGTTTGCTGCTTTTAATAATAAGTAACGCAAAGGATTGGTAAAGACACCAATTTTGGAGATGGAGAGGCAAGGCTGAAGGGGAGGAGGAGGCCTTAATTTGAACATAAAAACTCTTGTGTTGTTATGTTCAAAAGTCTTATCTAGTAAGTTTCCCATAGCTCGCTATCTTTAATTCAAGATTTTAAAGGAGTATACACTTCTGGGTGAATTAATTCTGTGTTTTCCTGTTTTCTGTGAAAAAGTTGGGATTTTTTGGTATAGTTTTCAGTTTTGTTTTATACTTGCACACATTTCATGTTAATGTTGTCCTCTCATTTGGTTTTAATCAGTTGTGTATAATCATAGAGATTTTATCTAGATTATGTTACTATATTTTATGTTATTCTGTTACGTTGAAGTTATATGTACCTCAAGTCATTATAGTTACATTGTTGATATGGTGAGATTGCTATCATATCACTGTGTCATTTCCATTACGTTCATCTAATTTCCAATGGAGATGTCTGGTCAGAAGTGGTTTGTTTGGTTTAGTTGCTGGGCCCTCCTTGGATATTGCTGCTTCATGTGTAGTAGAATAACTTAGGGTAGGTCCCTTTTGCTGGATTTGGTCAGGGCAATAAAGAGAGATGTAATGCTTATGTTATTGCTCCACTCTCTCTCTCTGTAAAATTGCGTGGTCTGAGATGGTATCATGTTTGTTTTGGAGAAAGGCCAGAGACCAATAACCTTGAAAGGTATTGGGAATAAAGATATCTGCTTTTTTCAAAATTCTGTGTAGGTGTCGTAGTATGGCACCATTTGCTGGTTAGGAAGTCATCTGACCTCATTTAGTGATGTTGTTCACTGTGTTTTTTTAGTCTTTGAGACCAGTGACTCCACAGGGACTTGGTTTTGGTAAATTTGTCACCAGTCTCTACTTCTATGTTCCAGAGTAGTATGTGATATCTGATAGCCAGGGGTTTGAAACTATTTCTTTAAGAATTTTGTACTGGCTGGATTTCCGAATGATGGGGTTCTAGTCTATAGGAACTTTAATATTTGCTGCTATTTACAATAAGTGACACAAAAGATTGGTAAAGACACCAATTTGGAGATGGAGAGGCAAGGCTGAAGGGGAGGAGGAGGCCTTTATTTGAACATAACAATAATTGTGTTGTTATGTTCAAAAGTCTTACCTAGTAAATTTCCCATAGCTCGCTATCTCTTTGCCCATATGTTTTACGTACCCACTATCTGACCAATATAATAGAAGTAGCATTATTTTCTCAGCTAATATTCCAAGAGCTGTTTTACAAATGGTTAGAGACACATATGAAAATTGTGCTTAAAGCCAATGCCTGTAGTGGTGCCATAGGTTTATAGATAAAGAACCCGGACTGAAGCAGATTAGTAGAGCTTTTGTGTGATGATAAATTGTGTAGATTTAGGATATCCAGGCCTTGTTTGTTTTCCAATATGCAGCTATCATGTGTGTTACTAGAGAATCAATACATTTTGTATCTGTAGGGCTATAAAAAAAAGTAAGATTATAAAGGGGTGTACTCTTCTGGCTAAATTAATTAATCTGCATTTTCATGTTTACTGTAAAAAAGTTGAGATTTTTGGTATAGTTTTCAATTTTGTTTTAAACTTGCACACATATCATGTTAATGTTGACCTCTCATTTGCTTTTGATTGGTTGTGTATAATCAAGGAGATTTTATCTAGATTTTTTAAATTATATTTGTATATGTTATTCTGTTACATTGAAGTTAGATGTACCCGCAAATAATGATGGTCACATTGGTAATATGATAAAATTGCTATCAAGTCACTGTGTAATTTCAATTTTTTTCACCTAATTTCCAATGGAGGTGTATGGTCAGAAGTGGTTTGTTTGGTTCAGTTATTGGGCCCTTCTTGGATATTGGGGCTGCATGTGTAGTGGAATAATTTAGGGTAGGTCCCTTTAGCTGGATTTGTTCAGAGCAATAAAGAGAGTTGTAATGCTTAAGTTATTGCTCCTCTCTCAGGGTACAATTGTGTGGTCTGAGATTGTATCATGTTTGTTTTGGAGAAATGCCCGAGACCAATAAACTTGGAAGGTATTGGGAATAGAGACGTGTTTTTTTCAAAATTCCATGTAGGTGTCGTGGTATGGCACCATTTGCTTGTTAGGAAGTCATATGAGTTTATTTTACATGATGGTGTTCACTATGTTATTTTAGTCTTTGAAACCAGTGACTCCAAAGGGACTTGGTTTTGGTAAATTTGCCACCAGTCTCTACTTATTTGTCCCAGAGTAGTATGTGATATCTGATAGGCAGGGATTTAAAACTATTTTTTAAGAATTCTGGACTGACTGGATTCGTGAATTATGAGGTCCTAGACTATGGGAACTTTACTGTTTGCTGCTTTTAATAATAAGTAACGCAAAGGATTGGTAAAGACACCAATTTTGGAGATGGAGAGGCAAGGCTGAAGGGGAGGAGGAGGCCTTAATTTGAACATAACAACTCTTGTGTTGTTATGTTCAAAAGTCTTATCTAGTAAGTTTCCCATAGCTCGCTGTCTTTAATTCTAGATTGTAAAGGGGTATACACTTAGGGGTGAATTAATTCTGTGTTTTCCTGTTTTCTGTGAAAAAGTTGGGATTTTTTGGTATAGTTTTCAGTTTTGTTTTATACTTGCACACATTTCATGTTAATGTTGTCCTCTCATTTGGTTTTAATCAGTTGTGTATAATCATAGAGATTTTATCTAGATTATGTTACTATATTTTATGTTATTCTGTTACGCTGAAGTTATATGTACCTCAAGTCATTATAGTTACATTGTTGATATGGTGAGATTGCTATCATATCACTGTGTCATTTCCATTATGTTAATCTAATTTCCAATGGAGATGTCTGGTCAGAAGTGGTTTGTTTGGTTTAGTTGCTGGGCCCTCCTTGGATATTGGTGCTTCATGTGTAGTAGAATAACTTAGGGTAGGTCCCTTTTGCTGGATTTGGTCAGGGCATTAAAGAGAGATGTAATGCTTATGTTATTGCTCCACTCACTCTCTCTGTAAAATTGTGTGGTCTGAGATGGTATCATGTTTGTTTTGGAGAAATGCCCGAGACCAATAAACTTGGAAGGTATTGGGAATAGAGACGTGCTTTTTTCAAAATTCCATGTAGGTGTCGTGGTATGGCACCATTTGCTTGTTAGGAATTCATATGAGTTTATTTTACATTATGGTGTTCACTATGTTATTTTAGTCTTTGAAACCAGTGACTCCATAGGGACTTGGTTTTGGTAAATTTGCCACCAGTCTGTACTTATTTGTCCCAGAGTAGTATGTGATATCTGATAGGCAGGGATTTGAAACTATTTTTTTAAGAATTCTGGACTGACTGGTTTCCTGGATGATGAGGTCCTAGGCTATGGGAACTTTACTGTTTGCTGCTTTTAATAATAAGTAACGCAAAGGATTGGTAAAGACACCAATTTTGGAGATGGAGAGGCAAGGCTGAAGGGGAGGAGGAGGCCTTAATTTGAACATAAAAACTCTTGTGTTGTTATGTTCAAAAGTCTTATCTAGTAAATTTCCCATAGCTCGCTATCTTTAATTCAAGATTTTAAAGGAGTATACACTTCTGGGTGAATTAATTCTGTGTTTTCCTGTTTTCTGTGAAAAAGTTGGGATTTTTTGGTATAGTTTTCAATTTTGTTTTATACTTGCACACATTTCATGTTAATGTTGTCCTCTCATTTGGTTTTAATCAGTTGTGTATAATCATAGAGATTTTATCTAGATTATGTTACTATATTTTATGTTATTCTGTTACGTTGAAGTTATATGTACCTCAAGTCATTATAGTTACATTGTTGATATGGTGAGATTGCTATCATATCACTGTGTCATTTCCATTACGTTCATCTAATTTCCAATGGAGATGTCTGGTCAGAAGTGGTTTGTTTGGTTTAGTTGCTGGGCCCTCCTTGGATATTGGTGCTTCATGTGTAGTAGAATAACTTAGGGTAGGTCCCTTTTGCTGGATTTGGTCAGGGCAATAAAGAGAGATGTAATGCTTATGTTATTGCTCCACTCTCTCTCTCTGTAAAATTGTGTGGTCTGAGATGGTATCATGTTTGTTTTGGAGAAAGGCCAGAGACCAATAACCTTGAAAGGTATTGGGAATAAAGATATATCTGCTTTTTTCAAAATTCTGTGTAGGTGTCGTAGTATGGCACCATTTGCTGGTTAGGAAGTCATCTGACCTCATTTTAGTGATGTTGTTCACTGTGTTTTTTTAGTCTTTGAGACCAGTGACTCCACAGGGACTTGGTTTTGGTAAATTTGTCACCAGTCTCTACTTCTATGTTCCAGAGTAGTATGTGATATCTGATAGCCAGGGGTTTGAAACTATTTCTTTAAGAATTTTGTACTGGCTGGATTTCCGAATGATGGGGTTCTAGTCTATAGGAACTTTAATATTTGCTGCTATTTACAATAAGTGACACAAAAGATTGGTAAAGACACCAATTTGGAGATGGAGAGGCAAGGCTGAAGGGGAGGAGGAGGCCTTTATTTGAACATAACAATAATTGTGTTGTTATGTTCAAAAGTCTTACCTAGTAAATTTCCCATAGCTCGCTATCTCTTTGCCCATATGTTTTACGTACCCACTATCTGACCAATATAATAGAAGTAGCATTATTTTCTCAGCTAATATTCCAAGAGCTGTTTTACAAATGGTTAGAGACACATATGAAAATTGTGCTTAAAGCCAATGCCTGTAGTGGTGCCATAGGTTTATAGATAAAGAACCCGGACTGAAGCAGATTAGTAGAGCTTTTGTGTGATGATAAATTGTGTAGATTTAGGATATCCAGGCCTTGTTTGTTTTCCAATATGTAGCTATCATGTGTGTTACTAAAGAATCAATACATTTTGTATCTGTAGGGCTATAAAAAAAGTAAGATTATAAAGGGGTGTACTCTTCTGGCTAAATTAATTAATCTGCATTTTCATGTTTACTGTAAAAAAGTTGAGATTTTTGGTATAGTTTTCAATTTTGTTTTAAGCTTGCACACATATCATGTTAATGTTGACCTCTCATTTGCTTTTGATTGGTTGTGTATAATCAAGGAGATTTTATCTAGATTTTTTAAATTATATTTGTATATGTTATTCTGTTACATTGAAGTTAGATGTACCCGCAAATAATGATGGTCACATTGGTAATATGATAAAATTGCTATCAAGTCACTGTGTAATTTCAATTTTTTTCACCTAATTTCCAATGGAGGTGTATGGTCAGAAGTGGTTTGTTTGGTTCAGTTATTGGGCCCTTCTTGGATATTGGTGCTGCATGTGTAGTGGAATAATTTAGGGTAGGTCCCTTTAGCTGGATTTGTTCAGAGCAATAAAGAGAGTTGTAATGCTTAAGTTATTGCTCCTCTCTCAGGGTACAATTGTGTGGTCTGAGATTGTATCATGTTTGTTTTGGAGAAATGCCCGAGACCAATAAACTTGGAAGGTATTGGGAATAGAGACGTGTTTTTTTCAAAATTCCATGTAGGTGTCGTGGTATGGCACCATTTGCTTGTTAGGAAGTCATATGAGTTTATTTTACATGATGGTATTCACTATGTTATTTTAGTCTTTGAAACCAGTGACTCCAAAGGGACTTGGTTTTGGTAAATTTGCCACCAGTCTCTACTTATTTGTCCCAGAGTAGTATGTGATATCTGATAGGCAGGGATTTAAAACTATTTTTTAAGAATTCTGGACTGACTGGATTCGTGAATTATGAGGTCCTAGACTATGGGAACTTTACTGTTTGCTGCTTTTAATAATAAGTAACGCAAAGGATTGGTAAAGACACCAATTTTGGAGATGGAGAGGCAAGGCTGAAGGGGAGGAGGAGGCCTTAATTTGAACATAACAACTCTTGTGTTGTTATGTTCAAAAGTCTTATCTAGTAAGTTTCCCATAGCTCGCTGTCTTTAATTCTAGATTGTAAAGGGGTATACACTTCTGGGTGAATTAATTCTGTGTTTTCCTGTTTTCTGTGAAAAAGTTGGGATTTTTTGGTATAGTTTTCAGTTTTGTTTTATACTTGCATACATTTCATGTTAATGTTGTCCTCTCATTTGGTTTTAATCAGTTGTGTATAATCATAGAGATTTTATCTAGATTATGTTACTATATTTTATGTTATTCTGTTACGCTGAAGTTATATGTACCTCAAGTCATTATAGTTACATTGTTGATATGGTGAGATTGCTATCATATCACTGTGTCATTTCCATTACGTTCATCTAATTTCCAATGGAGATGTCTGGTCAGAAGTGGTTTGTTTGGTTTAGTTGCTGGGCCCTCCTTGGATATTGGTGCTTCATGTGTAGTAGAATAACTTAGGGTATGTCCCTTTTGCTGGATTTGGTCAGGGCAATAAAGAGAGATGTAATGCTTATGTTATTGCTCCACTCTCTCTCTCTGTAAAATTGTGTGGTCTGAGATGGTATCATGTTTGTTTTGGAGAAATGCCCGAGACCAATAAACTTGGAAGGTATTGGGAATAGAGACGTGCTTTTTTCAAAATTCCATGTAGGTGTCGTGGTATGGCACCATTTGCTTGTTAGGAATTCATATGAGTTTATTTTACATTATGGTGTTCACTATGTTATTTTAGTCTTTGAAACCAGTGACTCCATAGGGACTTGGTTTTGGTAGATTTGCCACCAGTCTGTACTTATTTGTCCCAGAGTAGTATGTGATATCTGATAGGCAGGGATTTGAAACTATTTTTTTAAGAATTCTGGACTGACTGGTTTCCTGGATGATGAGGTCCTAGGCTATGGGAACTTTACTGTTTGCTGCTTTTAATAATAAGTAACGCAAAGGATTGGTAAAGACACCAATTTTGGAGATGGAGAGGCAAGGCTGAAGGGGAGGAGGAGGCCTTAATTTGAACATAAAAACTCTTGTGTTGTTATGTTCAAAAGTCTTATCTAGTAAGTTTCCCATAGCTCGCTATCTTTAATTCAAGATTTTAAAGGAGTATACACTTCTGGGTGAATTAATTCTGTGTTTTCCTGTTTTCTGTGAAAAAGTTGGGATTTTTTGGTATAGTTTTCAGTTTTGTTTTATACTTGCACACATTTCATGTTAATGTTGTCCTCTCATTTGGTTTTAATCAGTTGTGTATAATCATAGAGATTTTATCTAGATTATGTTACTATATTTTATGTTATTCTGTTACGTTGAAGTTATATGTACCTCAAGTCATTATAGTTACATTGTTGATATGGTGAGATTGCTATCATATCACTGTGTCATTTCCATTACGTTCATCTAATTTCCAATGGAGATGTCTGGTCAGAAGTGGTTTGTTTGGTTTAGTTGCTGGGCCCTCCTTGGATATTGGTGCTTCATGTGTAGTAGAATAACTTAGGGTAGGTCCCTTTTGCTGGATTTGGTCAGGGCACTAAAGAGAGATGTAATGCTTATGTTATTGCTCCACTCTCTCTCTCTGTAAAATTGTGTGGTCTGAGATGGTATCATGTTTGTTTTGGAGAAAGGCCAGAGACCAATAACCTTGAAAGGTATTGGGAATAAAGATATCTGCTTTTTTCAAAATTCTGTGTAGGTGTCGTAGTATGGCACCATTTGCTGGTTAGGAAGTCATCTGACCTCATTTTAGTGATGTTGTTCACTGTGTTTTTTTAGTCTTTGAGACCAGTGACTCCACAGGGACTTGGTTTTGGTAAATTTGTCACCAGTCTCTACTTCTATGTTCCAGAGTAGTATGTGATATCTGATAGCCAGGGGTTTGAAACTATTTCTTTAAGAATTTTGTACTGGCTGGATTTCCGAATGATGGGGTTCTAGTCTATAGGAACTTTAATATTTGCTGCTATTTACAATAAGTGACACAAAAGATTGGTAAAGACACCAATTTGGAGATGGAGAGGCAAGGCTGAAGGGGAGGAGGAGGCCTTTATTTGAACATAACAATAATTGTGTTGTTATGTTCAAAAGTCTTACCTAGTAAATTTCCCATAGCTCGCTATCTCTTTGCCCATATGTTTTACGTACCCACTATCTGACCAATATAATAGAAGTAGCATTATTTTCTCAGCTAATATTCCAAGAGCTGTTTTACAAATGGTTAGAGACACATATGAAAATTGTGCTTAAAGCCAATGCCTGTAGTGGTGCCATAGGTTTATAGATAAAGAACCCGGACTGAAGCAGATTAGTAGAGCTTTTGTGTGATGATAAATTGTGTAGATTTAGGATATCCAGGCCTTGTTTGTTTTCCAATATGCAGCTATCATGTGTGTTACTAGAGAATCAATACATTTTGTATCTGTAGGGCTATAAAAAAGTAAGATTATAAAGGGGTGTACTCTTCTGGCTAAATTAATTAATCTGCATTTTCATGTTTACTGTAAAAAAGTTGAGATTTTTGGTATAGTTTTCAATTTTGTTTTAAACTTGCACACATATCATGTTAATGTTGACCTCTCATTTGCTTTTGATTGGTTGTGTATAATCAAGGAGATTTTATCTAGATTTTTTAAATTATATTTGTATATGTTATTCTGTTACATTGAAGTTAGATGTACCCGCAAATAATGATGGTCACATTGGTAATATGATAAAATTGCTATCAAGTCACTGTGTAATTTCAATTTTTTTCACCTAATTTCCAATGGAGGTGTATGGTCAGAAGTGGTTTGTTTGGTTCAGTTATTGGGCCCTTCTTGGATATTGGTGCTGCATGTGTAGTGGAATAATTTAGGGTAGGTCCCTTTAGCTGGATTTGTTCAGAGCAATAAAGAGAGTTGTAATGCTTAAGTTATTGCTCCTCTCTCAGGGTACAATTGTGTGGTCTGAGATGGTATCATGTTTGTTTTGGAGAAATGCCAGAGACCAATAAACTTGGAAGGTATTGGGAATAGAGATGTGTTTTTTTCAAAATTCCATGTAGGTGTCGTGGTATGGCACCATTTGCTTGTTAGGAAGTCATATGAGTTTATTTTACATGATGGTGTTCACTATGTTATTTTAGTCTTTGAAACCAGTGACTCCATAGGGACTTGGTTTTGGTAAATTTGCCACCAGTCTCTACTTATTTGTCCCAGAGTAGTATGTGATATCTGATAGGCAGGGATTTAAAACTATTTTTTAAGAATTCTGGACTGACTGGATACGTGAATTATGAGGTCCTAGACTATGGGAACTTTACTGTTTGCTGCTTTTAATAATAAGTAACGCAAAGGATTGGTAAAGACACCAATTTTGGAGATGGAGAGGCAAGGCTGAAGGGGAGGAGGAGGCCTTAATTTGAACATAAAAACTCTTGTGTTGTTATGTTCAAAAGTCTTATCTAGTAAGTTTCCCATAGCTCGCTATCTTTAATTCAAGATTTTAAAGGAGTATACACTTCTGGGTGAATTAATTCTGTGTTTTCCTGTTTTCTGTGAAAAAGTTGGGATTTTTTGGTATAGTTTTCAGTTTTGTTTTATACTTGCACACATTTCATGTTAATGTTGTCCTCTCATTTGGTTTTAATCAGTTGTGTATAATCATAGAGATTTTATCTAGATTATGTTACTATATTTTATGTTATTCTGTTACGCTGAAGTTATATGTACCTCAAGTCATTATAGTTACATTGTTGATATGGTGAGATTGCTATCATATCACTGTGTCATTTCCATTATGTTAATCTAATTTCCAATGGAGATGTCTGGTCAGAAGTGGTTTGTTTGGTTTAGTTGCTGGGCCCTCCTTGGATATTGGTGCTTCATGTGTAGTAGAATAACTTAGGGTAGGTCCCTTTTGCTGGATTTGGTCAGGGCAATAAAGAGAGATGTAATGCTTATGTTATTGCTCCACTCTCTCTCTCTGTAAAATTGTGTGGTCTGAGATGGTATCATGTTTGTTTTGGAGAAATGCCCGAGACCAATAAACTTGGAAGGTATTGGGAATAGAGACGTGCTTTTTTCAAAATTCCATGTAGGTGTCGTGGTATGGCACCATTTGCTTGTTAGGAATTCATATGAGTTTATTTTACATTATGGTGTTCACTATGTTATTTTAGTCTTTGAAACCAGTGACTCCATAGGGACTTGGTTTTGGTAAATTTGCCACCAGTCTCTACTTATTTGTCCCAGAGTAGTATGTGATATCTGATAGGCAGGGATTTAAAACTATTTTTTAAGAATTCTGGACTGACTGGATACGTGAATTATGAGGTCCTAGACTATGGGAACTTTACTGTTTGCTGCTTTTAATAATAAGTAACGCAAAGGATTGGTAAAGACACCAATTTTGGAGATGGAGAGGCAAGGCTGAAGGGGAGGAGGAGGCCTTAATTTGAACATAAAAACTCTTGTGTTGTTATGTTCAAAAGTCTTATCTAGTAAGTTTCCCATAGCTCGCTATCTTTAATTCAAGATTTTAAAGGAGTATACACTTCTGGGTGAATTAATTCTGTGTTTTCCTGTTTTCTGTGAAAAAGTTGGGATTTTTTGGTATAGTTTTCAGTTTTGTTTTATACTTGCACACATTTCATGTTAATGTTGTCCTCTCATTTGGTTTTAATCAGTTGTGTATAATCATAGAGATTTTATCTAGATTATGTTACTATATTTTATGTTATTCTGTTACGCTGAAGTTATATGTACCTCAAGTCATTATAGTTACATTGTTGATATGGTGAGATTGCTATCATATCACTGTGTCATTTCCATTATGTTAATCTAATTTCCAATGGAGATGTCTGGTCAGAAGTGGTTTGTTTGGTTTAGTTGCTGGGCCCTCCTTGGATATTGGTGCTTCATGTGTAGTAGAATAACTTAGGGTAGGTCCCTTTTGCTGGATTTGGTCAGGGCAATAAAGAGAGATGTAATGCTTATGTTATTGCTCCACTCTCTCTCTCTGTAAAATTGTGTGGTCTGAGATGGTATCATGTTTGTTTTGGAGAAATGCCCGAGACCAATAAACTTGGAAGGTATTGGGAATAGAGACGTGCTTTTTTCAAAATTCCATGTAGGTGTCGTGGTATGGCACCATTTGCTTGTTAGGAATTCATATGAGTTTATTTTACATTATGGTGTTCACTATGTTATTTTAGTCTTTGAAACCAGTGACTCCATAGGGACTTGGTTTTGGTAAATTTGCCACCAGTCTGTACTTATTTGTCCCAGAGTAGTATGTGATATCTGATAGGCAGGGATTTGAAACTATTTTTTTAAGAATTCTGGACTGACTGGTTTCCTGGATGATGAGGTCCTAGGCTATGGGAACTTTACTGTTTGCTGCTTTTAATAATAAGTAACGCAAAGGATTGGTAAAGACACCAATTTTGGAGATGGAGAGGCAAGGCTGAAGGGGAGGAGGAGGCCTTAATTTGAACATAAAAACTCTTGTGTTGTTATGTTCAAAAGTCTT